>NW_012117210.1:544407-547509 GCF_000951035.1 Colobus angolensis palliatus
AAAGTCATTGGTAGCTTGATGGGGATGGCATTGAATCTATAAATTACCTTGGGCAGTATGGCCATTTTCATGATATTGATTCTTCTTATCCATGAACATGGAATGCTCTTCCATTTGTTTGTCCCCTTCTATTTTGTTGAGCAGTGGTTTGTAGTTCTCCTTGAAGAGGTCCTTCACATCCCTTGTAAGTTGGATTTCTAGGTATTTTATTCTCCTTGAAGCAATCATGAATGGGAGTTCACTCATGATTTGGCTCTCTGTCTGTCTGTTATTGGTGTATAGGAATGCTTGTAATTTTTGCACATTGATTTTGTATCCTGAGACTTTGCTGAAGTTGCTTATCAGCTTAAAGAGATTTTGGGCTGAGACAATGGGGTTTTCTAAATATACAGTCATGTCATCTACAGACAGAGACAATTTGACTTCCTCTTTTCCTAATTGAATACCTTGTATTTCTTTCTCCTGCCTGATTGCCCTGGCCAGAACTTCCAACACTATGTTGAATAGGAGTGGTGAGAGAGGGCATCCCTTTCTTGTGGCAGTTTTCAAAGGGAATGGGAATGCTTCCAGTTTTTGCCCATTCAGTATGATATTGGCTGTGGGTTTATCATAAGTAGCTCTTATTATTTTGAGATAGGTCCCATCAAAACCTAATTTATTGAGAGTTTTTAGCAAGAATTTTGTATTTTTTACTAGATACAAGGTTTCACCATCTTGAACAGGCTGGTCTCGAACTCCTGACCTCAAGCAATCTGCCTGCCTTGGCTTCCCAAAGTGTTGTGATTACAAGCACGAGCCACCATGTGCAGTGTCATTTAGTTGGATTTAAAAAATAGTAATAAATGATTGGTTTAGCGACTGTGCCCGGCCATGAAGGTTGTCTGTCTCTGCCTGGTTTATTTTGCTTAACCTAATGATTTCTAGTTCCACTCATATTGTTGCAAACGACAGGATCTCATTAATTTTAATGGATAAATAGTACTCCATTGTGTATATGTACCACATTTTCTTTATCTATTCATTTGTTGAGGGATACTTAGGTTGCTTCCAAAATGTTAGCTGTTGTAAACAGTGCTGCAACAAACATAGGAGTGCAGATATCTCTTCAATATACTAATTTCCTTTCTTTTGGATATGTACCCAGCAATGGGATTACTAGATCATACGGGAGCTTTATTTTCAGATTTTTGAGGAACCTCCAAACTGTTCTTCCTATTGTAATTAGGAATGTAAATTATACTAATTTACATCCCTACCAACAGTGTATGAGGATTCCCTTTCCTCCACATCCTTGTCAGCATTTGTTATTATCTGTCTTTTGTATATAAGCCATTTAGCCATTTAACTGATGTGTGACGTTATCTCATTGTACTTTTGATTTGCATTTCTCTGATGATCACTGATGTTGAGCACCTTTTCATATGCCTGCTTGCCATTCATATGTCTTCTTTTCAGAATTGTCTATTTAAGTCTTTTACCCTTTTTTGATCAGATTATTAGATTTTTTTCCTATATTTGAGCTCTTTATGTATTCTGGTTATTAATCCTTTGTCAGATGGGTAGTTTGCAAATATTTTCTCTCATTCTGTGGGTTGTCTGATTACTTTGTTGGTTGCTTCCCCTGGTGTATAGAAGCTTTCTAATTAGATATTATCCCATTTGTTGGTTTTTGCTTTGATTGCCAGTGCTTGTGTGATATCACTCAAGACGTTTTTGCCCAGACTTATGTCCTGGAGCGTTTCCCTGTTTTCTTGTAGTAGTTTCATATTTTGAGGTCTTAGATTTAAGTATTCAATCCATTTTGATTTGATTTTGTATACAACAAGTGACAGAGGTCTAGTTTCATTTTTCTGCATATGGACATCCAGTTTTCCCAGTGCTATTTATTGAAGAGACTGCTTTTTCCCCCAGTGTATGTTCTTGGCACTTTTTGTTAAAAATGAGTTCAATGTAGGTGTGTGGATTTGTTTCTGGGTTCTCTATTCTGTTCCATTGGTCTATATATATCTTTTAACACCAGTACTATGTTGTTTTGGTTACTGTAGCTCTACAGTAGAAGGCAGGTAATGTGATTCCTCCAGTTTTCTTCTATTTGCTTAGGAAAGCTTTGGCTATTTGGGGCCTTTTGTGGCTCTATATAAATTTTAGGATTTTTTTTTCTATTTCTGTGAAGACTACCATTGATATTTTGATACAAATTGCATTGAATTTGGAGATTGCTTTGGGTAGTATGGACATTTTAACAATATTGATTCTTCCAATCCATGAACACGTAATATCTTTCATTTTTTGTGTGTTCTCTTCAATTTCTTTCATCAGTGTTTTATAGTTTTCATTGTAGAGATCTTTTACTTCTTTAATCATGTTAATTCCTAGGTATTTATTTGTATGTATGGCCATTGTAAATGGAATTAACTTTATTTCTTTTGCAGATTATTTGCTATTGGCACATAGAAATACTACTGATTTTCATGTGTTGATTTTGTTTCCTGCAACTTCACTGAATTTATCACTTCTAATAGTTTTTGGTGGCACCTTTAGGTTTTCCTAAATATAATATCATATCATCTGCAAACAAGGATAATTTCATTTCCTTTCCAATTTGGATGCCCTTTATTTCTTTCTCCTCTCTGATTGCTCTAGCAAGGACTTTCTGTACTATGTTAACAGTGGCAAAAGTGGGCATCCTTGCCTTGTTCCAGATCTCAGAGAAAAGGCTTTCAATTTTTTCCCATTCAATATGATACTAGCTATGGGTCTGTTATATATGACCTGCCTGATTTCTTTTATTATGTTATTATGTTAAGGTATGTTCCTTTTATCCCCAGTTTTTTTTTTTTTTGTTCAGGAAGGGATGTTGAAATTTATCGGGGGCGGAGCAAGATGGCAGAATAGGAACAGCTCCAGTCTCCAACTCCCAGCACGAGCGACACAGAAGACCAGTGATTTCTGCATTTTCAACTGAGGTACTGGGGTCATCTCACAGGAGAGTGCCGGACAATCGGTGCTGGTCAGCTGCTGCAGCCTGACCAGTGAGAGCTGAAGCAGGGCGAGGCATCGCCTCACCTGGGAAGCGCAAGGGGGAAGGGAATCCCTTTTCCT
>NW_012117210.1:550249-560547 GCF_000951035.1 Colobus angolensis palliatus
AAGTATACATATGTAACAAACCTGCACGTTATGCACATGTACCCTAGAACTTAAAGTATAATAAAAAAGAAAAAAGAAAAAAAAAAGAAATTTATCAAATGCTTTTTCATCATCAATAGAAATGATCATATGGTTTTCACCCTTCATCCTGTGGATATGATGTATCACACTGATTGATTTGCATATGTTTAACCATCCTTTCATCTCAGGGATAAATCCCACTTGGTTATGATGAATGGTATTTCTAATGTATTGTTAAATTTGGTTTGCTAGTATTTTGTTGAGGATTTTTTTTGCATCACTATTCATCAGACATATTGGCCTGAAGTTTTCTTTTTCTTTCCTTTTTTTTTTTTTTTTTTTGATGTGTCTTTTTCTGCTTTTGGTATCACCTTCCCCCCTTTTCCACTTTTTGGAACAGTTTGAATAGGATTGGTATTAGTTCTTCTTTAAATGTTTGGTAGAAATTCACTGTGAAGCCATTGGGTCCCAGACTTTTCTTTACTACGAGATTTTTATTGTGACTTCAATCGCATTACTTGTTAAAATTGGTCTGTTCAAGTTTTGAATTTTTTTCTCTTTCAATCTTGGTAGATTGAGTATGTCTAGGAATGTGTCCATTTCTTCTAGATTTTCCAATTTATTAGCATATGTGTTGCTCACAGTAGCCACTACTGATCCTTTGAATTTCTGCAGTATCAGTTGTAATGTCTCCTTTTTCATCTCTGACTTTATTTATTTGGATTTTATCTGTATTTTTCTTAGTTAATCTGGCTAAAGGTTTGTCAATTTTAACTTTTCAAAAAACCAACTTTTTGTTTGATTGATGTTTTGTGTTGTTTTCTTTATTTCAAATTTATTTATTTTTGTTCTGATCTTTATTATTTCTTTTTTTCTACTAATTTTGAGTTTGGTTTGCTCTTGCTTTTCTATTTCTTTAAGATGCATCTTTAGGTTGGTTATTGGAAGTGTTGCATCTTTTTTGATGCGGGCACTTACAGCTATAAACTTCTCTCTTGGTACCGCTTTTGCTCTATCCCAGAGGTTATGATATGTTGTGTTGCCATTATCATTTGTTTAAAAAAAAATGTTCAATCTCCTTCTTAGTTTCTTCATTGACCCACTGGTCATTCAGAAGCATATTGTTTAATTTTTCTATGTTTGTATAGTTTCCAAAATTCTTCCTGTTATTAATTTCTAGTTTTATATCATTGTGGTCAGAGAAGATGCTTCATTATTACAACATTCTGCGTTTTCCTATGTACTTACTGTCTCCAGTGAGTTTTGTACCTTCAGATGATTTCTTATTGCTCGTTAACATCCTTTTCTTTCAGATTGAAGAATTCTCTTTAGTATTTCTTGTAAGACCGGTCTGGTATTGATTAAATCCTGCAGCTTTTGTTTGTCTGGGAAAGTCTTTATTTCTTCTTACGTTTGAAGGATATTTTCACTGGATACACTATTCTACAGTAAACTTTTTTTTTTACTTTAGCACTTTAAATATGTCACGCCACTCTCTCCTAGCCTGTTAAGTTTCCACTAAAATGTCTGCTGCCGGACATGTTGGCGATCCATTGTATGTTTTTTGTTTTTTGTCGTTTTTGTTTTGTTTCATTTTGTTTCTGAGATGGAGTCTTGCTCTTTTTGCCCAGGCTGGAGTGCAGTGGTGCAATCTCAGCTCACTGCAACCTCCGCCTCCCGGGCTCAAGCAATTCTCCTGCCTCAGCCTCCCAAGTAGCTGGGATTACAGGTGCCTGCCACCACGTCCAGCTAATTTTTGTATTTTTAATAGAGACAGAGTTTCAACACGTTGGCCAGGCTGGTCTCAAACTCTTGACCTCAGGTGATCTGCCCACGTTGGCCTCCCAACGTGCTGGGATTACAGGCATGAGTCACCATGCCCAGCCTGTTGTATATTTTCTCTTGCTGTTTTTAGGATATTTTCTTTATTCTTGACCTTTGGGAATTTGATTATTTAATGCCATGAGGTAGTCTTCTTTGAGCTAAATCTGCTTTGTGCTCTATAACCTAGTTATACTTGGATATTGATATCTTTCTCCAGGTTTGGGAAATTCTTTGTTATTAGCCTTTTGAATAAACTTTCTACTCCTCTTTCTCTACTTCCTCTTTAAGGCAGCCAACTCTTAGATTTGCCCTTCTGAGACTATTTTCCAGATCCTGTAGGCATGCTTCATTGTTTTTATTCTTTTTTCTTTCATCTCCTCTGTTAATTTTTTTTTTTTTTTTTTTGAGACAGAGTCTCGCTCTGTCACCCAGGCTGGAGTGCTGTGGCCTGATCTCAGCTCACTGCAAGCTCCATCTCCCGGGTTCATGCCATTCTCCTGCCTCAGCCTCACGGGTAGCTGGGACTACAGGCGCCATCACCTCACCCGGCTAGTTTTTTGTAGTTTTCAGTAGAGACAGGGTTTCACCATGTTAGCCAGGATGGTCTCGATCTCCTGATTTTGTGATCTGCCCGTCTCGGCCTCCGAAAGTGCTGGGATTACAGGCTTGAGCCACCGCGCCCGGCCTCCTCTGTTTATTTTCAAATAGCTTATCTTCAAGCTCACTAATTCTTTCTTTTACTTGATCAATTCTGCTATTAAAATACTCAGATGCATTCTTCAGGATGCATATTATGTTATTCTTGCATTGCTATAAAGAAATACCTGAGTCTGAGGAATTTATAAAGAAAAGAAGTTTAATTGGTTCAAGGTTCTCCAGGCTTTACAGGAATCATGGTACTGGCATATGCTTCTGCAGAGACCTCAGGAAGCAAGCTTACAATCATGGCAGAAGGTAAAATGGGAGCAAGCACTTCACATGGTGAAAGCAGGGGCAAGAGAAAGAGAGAGAGCCTGGGCTAGGAGGTGCCACACACTTTTAAACCAACAGACCTTGTGTGAACTCAGAAGGAGAGTTCACTTATCACCAAGGGGATGTCCCAAGACATTCATGAGGGATTCATCCCCATGATCCAAACACCTCCCACCAGATCCCACCTCCAATACAAGGGATTACAATTCAGCATGAGATTTGGGTAGTGACAAATATCCAACCTATATCAGTATGTCAGTTGCAGTTTTCAACCCTAGAATTCCTGCTTAATGCTTTTTAATGATTTCAATCTGTTTGTTGATCTGATAGAATTCTGAATTCCTTCTGTGTTATCTTGAATTTTATTGAGTTTCCTCAAAACAGCTATTTTGAATTCTCTGTCTGAATGGTCACATATCTCTGTTTCTACAGGATTGGTCCCTGGTGCCTTATTTAGTTCATTTGGTACAGTCCTGTTTTCCTGTATGGCCTTAATGTTTGTAGATATTTGTGTTTGAGCATTGAAGAGTTAAATGTTTATTGTAGTCTTTGCAGTCTGGGCTTGTTTGTACCCATCCTTCTTGGTAAGGTTTTCTAGGAATTTGAGATGACTTGGGTGTTGTGATCTAAGCCACATCTGCATTAAGAGGCACCCCAATCCTAGGAACACTGTGGTTCATGCAGACTCATAGAGGTACCGCCTTGATGGTTTTGGATAAGATCCAGAAGAATTCTCCCAGTGTCCAGGCAGAGACTCTTGTTCTCTTCCCTTACTTTCTCCTAAACAAATGGAGTCTCTCTTTCTCTCTATTCTGAGCTGCCTGGAGCTGGGGGTGAAGTGACATGAGCACCTTTGTGGCCACCATCACTGGGATTGTGCTGGGTAAGACCTAAATCCAGTGCAGCACTGGGTCTTGTCCAAGACCCACTGTAACCATTACCTGGCTACTGTCTATGTTCACTCAAGGCCTTGAGGCTATATAATCAGCAGGTAGTGGAGCAGAATTGTGTCCTTCCCTTCAGGGTGTCAATTTATCCCAGGTCCTGGGCAGATCGAGAGGTACCATCCAAGAATAGGAACTGAAGTCAAAAACCTTAGAGATCTACCTGGTGTTCTACTGTACTGCAGCTGAGCTAGCACTCAAACCATGAGACACTGTTCTTCTCCCTCTTCCCTCCCCTTTCCACATGCAGAGGAGTATCACGCCATGGCCACCTCCACCATAGGCCCCTGGTGGGTACTGCCAGGCTACTGTCAATGTTCCCTTAAGGCCCAAGGGCTCTTCACTCAGCTTGTAGTGAATGCTACCTGGCCTGGGGCTCACCCTTCAGGGAAGTGGGCTCCCCTTTGGCCTGGGGCAGGTCCAGAAATGGTGTCAAAGAGCCAAGGCCTGGAACTGGGGACCCCAAGCACATGCTTGGTGCTCCACCCCGCTGTGGCCGAGCATGTACCTAAGGTGCAAGGGAAAGTCTCCTTTACTTTTTCCTCCACTTTTCTCAAGAAGAAGGTGTCTTTCTCCATAGCCAGCACAGCTGGTAGTGTGCTGAGTCTCACTTGAAGTCAAGAAGTCTCAGAGACTCACCCAAGGCCCATGGCGAACTACCAGGGTATTGCTGCTGGTTATTCAGAGTCCAATGGCTCTTCAAACAGCAAGTGATAGATCCTGCCAGAACAAGGTCCTTCCCTTCAAGGAAGCAGGTTCCCTTCTGGCCCATGGTATGTCTAAAAATGTCATCTGGGAGCTAGGGCCTCAGGACTCTGCCTGGTACCCTATCCTGCTGTGGCTGAGATGATATCCAAGATACAGGACAAAGTCCTCTTTGCTCTTTCCTCTCCTCTCCTAAAGTGGAATGTAGGGGTCTTTTTGGAGTCGTGAGCTGTGCAGCCTGGGGTTGAGGAAGGGGTGGCACAAGCACTCCCTTAGCTGCCCAGGCTGATGTCTCAGTAGGTCACATATCTCCCAAGTCTTCTGGCTCTGAGCCCTGTTCAGCACTATGACTTGGCTAGGAATAGCAGTACTTGTGGCATAGACTGCCTCTCAACTTCATTTAGGGCCCCAAAGCACTTTAGCCTGCAGTGACAGGGCTTGCCAGAACTGGAGTTCCAACCACTGGGAAGGGCAATTCCCCTCTGGCTAGGGCTGGTTTAAATGCTCCCTCATAGGTGGGCATCAGCTGAGTCCAGCCTGGTTTTACTTTCTGCTGTGACATTGTAGCACTGAGTTCAACACAATATGTCACAGTTCCTGTGCTCTCCCTCTCCCAAGTGCACAGATTCTCTCTCTGTGCCACACAGCTGCTGCCATGGGATGAGGGAAGTGTGGTGTCCATAATTCAAAACTATCTTTCTTACCCTTTTCTGTGCCTCTTTCAGCTATGTAAAGTAAAAACCAGGTATTGTGAGTGCTCACATGATTTGGTTATTATGAAAGGGCTTTTTTGTGTAGATAGTTTTAAAATTGGTATCCTTGTAGAAAGGATGATTGGTGGAGCCTTCTATTTGGCCATCTTGTTCCACCCTATCTGTCTAGTTATATCTTCAGGGATGAGCTACCTCAGCCTTTCCCATTCTTTTTTCCCCATCCTTTCATACTGTTATAATTGCTGACTGTATGTTGATTTGTGACAGAAGAATACTGTAAATAGAAACAGGTGTCATGGAATCCCCTAAGAGCAAAATCACACAGTAGTAAACTGGAAAACCAGGGCCCTGCGTCATGAAAGACATTGGAGCCAATAGCAATCTGCAGTGTCTTTTACTGTCTGTGTGTCTGTAGAAAAAGAACAATCTGGACATCTCTGCATAGTTTCAGCAAGTATTTGAAACACAGTCACCCTGTACATAAGAGAATAGGACCATGATCCCAGCTGGCAGCCAGTCCCACTAGGGCTCTAAATTAGGACTGAACCCAAGGTAGCGAACTGGGGAGGAAAGGGATAAGGACAGAGATTCAAGAAAAAGAGAACACAGTCAGCCCTCCAAATCCACCAGTTCTGTGTCTATGGATTCAATCAACTGAAGATTGAAAATATTCAGGAAAAAGGCCGGGTGCGGTGGCTCAAGCCTGTAATCCCAGCACTTTGGGAGGCTGAGACGGGCGGATCACGAGGTCAGGAGATCGAGACCATCCTGGCTAACACGGTGAAACCCCGTCTCTACTACAAAATACAAAAAACTAGCCGGGCGAGGTGGCGGGCGCCTGTAGTCCCAGCTACTCCGGAGGCTGAGGCAGGAGAATGGCGTAAACCCAGGAGGCGGAGCTTGCAGTGAGCTGAGATCCGGCCACTGCACTCCAGTCCGGGCGACAGAGCGAGACTCCGCCTCAAAAAAAAAAAAAAAAAAAAAGAAAATATTCAGGAAAAAAACAATAAAAAAATAACAATACAACAATAAAAATAACACAGATTAAAAACCAATACAATATAACAACTATTTACATAGCATTTGCATTGTATTAGGCATTACAAAGAGTCTAAAGATAATTTAAACAATATCAGAGGATGTGCCTAGGTTATATGCAAATGCCACACCATTTTACTTTTTTACTAAATTTTTTTATTTGTATATATTTATGGAGTATGAATGTAGTTTTGTCACATAGCTATATTCCATAATAGTGAGGTCTTGGTTTTTAGTGTACCCATTAGAAGAATAACATACACTGTACCCATTAAGCAATTTCTCGTCATCTACCTCCCTCAACTTCCCATCTTTCTGAGTTTCCATTGTCTATTATCACATTCTATGTCCGTGTGCACACATTATTTAGTTCCCACTTATAAGTGAGAACATTCGGTATTTGTCTTTTTGTACACCATTTTATATTGGAGACCTGAGCATTCATGGATTTTGGTATCCACAGAGGTGGGAATGGAGGAATAGGGTGAGGGTGCCCTGGAATTAATTATCCACAGATATGGAGGGACAATTGTACAAATGCCTTGAGTTTTGTCTGCGTGCCATGTCCTCTGCTAGTCCTATCCCATGAGGATGCTGAAAATCTTCACAAACTTCATGAGGTTTCCTGGTTCTCAGTCCTGGATAGCAGAGTCCAGCCATGTCCTTAACAGCTTCCTCTCCATCCAGGAGCACTGGGTTTGGTTCTCCGTCTTCAGCTCCCCTATCCTTCCCTCCTGCTTCAAAGAAAGCTCACTGATACGCTCCTGGGCTTGCTTTTGCTTTTCTTTTTACCTGCAACTTTGAACTTGAATATTTAGGTCTACTCTGGTTCCCATTTTCTTAGAGAAGAGCCTCAGTTACTCAACCCAGTGACAAGGCAATAGGATACCAAGGCAGTTTAGTAGGTGCAACTAAGTATAAAGAAAAAGAAAAGAAATTAATTCCACATTAGTTAGTCATAATCTAAGCACCTTTTTATATAGTAGAAAAACCTCTGTATAAACAGTCTCGGTTTCTCTTTAACTGGAAACTTCCAGGACATATGGCTAAGAAGAGTGGAGACCAGCTGTTGCGCCTTCAGCCATCTATAACTTGATTAGTGTGTATGTGTGTCGGGGGGTGGAACAATATAAGAAGGGAAGTCACAAGAGGAGTAAGAGTTAAGATGATAAACATTTAAAGACCACTAACCAGAATCAGGAACTAGAGTATTGAGATCACTGTTCTGAGCTGATCCTTTCACTGTTTCTGGTCTGGGCTTGGAGACAGCCACTTCACTTTCAGGGATTGCTGCCAGTGAGTTGTTAAGGACGTGCAGATCTAAGGAGTCCCAACACCAGCCATGCCCTTACTAGTTCATTCATCCACAGGCATCAAGAAAGGCTTCTGTTCCATCAGAGACCTACTGCAGATCATACTGGGGCCTTAGCTGAGATTTGAACTCCAGTTTAGGAGAGTGGAAGGTGAAGTCAGAGCTTCCAAAAGGAAGGAAATAATTTTTTTTTTTATTTTTTAATTTTTTTTTTATTATTATACTTTAAGTTCTAGGGTACATGTGCATAACGTGCAGGTTTGTTACATAATTTTTATCAAGCTTCAGGTGGATGTCAGCTCATCACATCAGGATACATTATTGTTTCTTAATCCTCAAGAAAATGATTGCTTTTCACATATTTGGACAACAGAGACTTAGTGGTGAGCTCCTTAGGAAATGCAGTAATAAAGAAAAACCTCCTTGCTCTTTTAGCTGGTTTTTAGTCACAGGAAAGCTATTGATTTTTCTATATTAATCCTATAGCTGGGCACTTACTGAACTCGTTTGCTGTGTCTAGTGCTTTCTTTCTCATGTTTAATTGCATCTGACTAGTACTTCCAGAACTACTTTAAAATATAGTGGCAATAGCATTATTACATTGTTCCTGATTTGCTGAAAATGCTTCTATAGTATGTCCCTGTAAATGATTCTAGCTTTGGACTTGAGATATATTTATCAATTTTATAAAGGCTTTTAAAAAGCCAGATTCAGTGATAAACATTGACACATTCCTTTTCTGCATTTATAAAGATGATCACACGGTTCTCTTCCTTTAACTATTTTTTAATTAATTATAGCAATAGATTTCTTAATATCACCACGTTTAATTACTGAAATAAACCAAACAAGAAGTATTATTTTTAATGTAACATTGGATACTATTTGCTAATATTTTTATTTGAGATGTTTACATTGTTATTTCTAAGGAGGCCAAGTGTCCAATTTTGGAAGATTTACTGGGAAACCATATTTATAACAACTTCTTCTTTAGTTATTGCTAGCTTTATAAAAAGGAATCTGGAAGCATTATAAATTTGTGTTCTTGAATAGTTTACATAACAGGAATTATCTGTTTCTTAAAGAACTGGTAGAGTTTTAATCTGCGAAGTGGCATGAGAAAAAACTATTCTGGCAGGGACATGCAGAGGAAAGAGACTGGAGACAGGAAAACAATCTGAAAGTTATTGTGGGACATGTATGAAATGAATAAGGCCTGATGTAAGGACGAAGCTGTGTGAATGCTGGGATTAGAGGAGTGGTTATGGAAGTGAAAGACACTTCAATAAAAGAAGGAAGAAAATCTGTTAGCTGATAGGATTGCTAGATAAACTACAGAGTTCCAAATTTTGCATGAGATGTACACTAAAAAATTGTTTTTTACTTGAAATTCAAATTGAACTGGTGCTCTGTATCTTTATTTGCTAAATCTGGTACCATATATGAGTGACAGAGAGGGAAGATTGTATGATCCTATGCATATTTTGATAGGTAAATGCCCTTTTTCTTAGGCAATTCCAGTGATTGTGTAACTGAAAAAATTACCATTTTGAATAATGAGAAATAAGCAGTGATGGAAAGAATGACCTTTAGTGTTCATGCATGATTTGTTTTATGAAGTTAGAATTTTATGCCTGTTTTCTTTTAGAACAGAAACAATGGTAAGGCCTTTTATGACATCATTGTGTTTATTTAAGAAAAAGTTCCTTCCTTTATTCCTGTCTTTATCTACTGAGGTAATGAAAGGATGGAAGTAAGTAAAACATACTAACATAATTTAAAGAAGTTGGGATAATTTTTTTGAGTGGTTTTGGTTACACAGAGGAAGGATTTCTTCATGGAAGGGATATTTAATACTAAAATGTTTAAGTCACTTGTCCTCCTAACTTTGTGGCTCTTTGAAGAATGATAGAAATGTGAATGAATGATACATTCTATATTCTTTTTTTTTTTAAATATAGTATGGAATGCTTCACAAATTTGCATGTCATTCCTGCACAGGAGTCATGCTAATATTCTCTGCATCATTCCAATTTTAGTATATGTGCTGCCAAAGTGAACACCACTCTATATTCTTGACTGGAGTCAGAGCATATTTTTTCAAAGATTAAAGATATGTTTTGAGCCACAGCTTATTTTTATAATGCTGATTAACTTTTAAAATAATTTATTTTATATTAAAAGGGGAAAATTATGAAATATTCTGTATAGCACAACTGTAAATTTCTGAAATAAGGATGTGTCTGTAAAAGAAATATTTTATACTTATTAGTAGCAGCATTTCACTGGTGAGTTGAAACTATTTACTCACAACTTCTAATTGATCTTTTATTTACCTGTAACTTCTTTGTTACTCCTATCCAAGATGGGAATGTAAAGACTGAAATATGTTTTTGATATTCAGCCTAAGTTTGTTAAATATTTAGTCCAGCTGGGGATGGGAGCTCATGCCTGTAATCCCAACACTTTGGGAGGCTAAGCGGGCAGATTGCCTGAACCCAGGAGTTCAAGACTAGCCTGGGCAACATGGCAAAACCCTGTCTCTACAAACAATAATAAAATTAGCCAAACATGGTGGTGCATTTCTGTAGGCCCAGCTCCCTGGGAGGCTGAGGTGGGAAGATGGCTTGAGCCCGGGAGGTCGAGGCTGCAGTGAGCCATGATGGCACCACCACACTCCAGCCTGGGCAACAGAATGAGAACTCTCTTTCTCTCTCTCCTCTCTCTTGCACTCTCTCTCTCTCTCTCTCTCTCTCTCTCTCTCTCTCT
>NW_012117210.1:560597-575934 GCF_000951035.1 Colobus angolensis palliatus
ATGTGTGTGTGTGTGTGTATATATATATATGAACACACACACACATATATATACACACACACAAATATTATATATATGTGTGTATATATATAAAATATTTAGTCCTTTCAGAATTTCATACTTAACTGAGTCACTGAAATCACTGAGCTCAAACAATTTCCATGTACTTTTTATTAACCTTTCAAGTTTCATCCAGAGAAGACTAAAAAAAGTGCTATCCATTTAATCTGGAAATCAATTAAATTTCCAAACCATTTAGAAAATAAAATCCTACACAACAAATAGATGTCTAGAGACCCTAACTTGTCAAGAAAAGAGAGACAGCAACAGAGACCAGAGATGACACTACTCTTCATTAAAACACATGAATTTTGCACTAAGGGACACAAACTGCCCTCCTAGATTATTACCTCTAGCGTCCTATGATCATTTTCAATTTGTTCTGACCACTAATGGTCAGCAGAGCATTCTGAATGGAATCTCCTACCTCCTTCCTAGAAGCTTCCTGACTCTCCTCTTTACCATAAGAGTCAGTACCAAGGACCAAGGATTTCATAAAGTAAAGGAAGTCTTTGGAATCATCCAAGATGCGGTAGCTACCTGCTGTATGTGCTGAATCCACCCCTTAACAGCAAACCAAACTAGATGCTCTCAGACTATTGGGTACATGAGGAAGGGTACAGATCCACAGTCTGGGTAACTGTTTCTTTTCCAGCAGTTATTCTTCTGTCTAGAGGCCTCCTTCAACAGCCCAGAGCCCAGAGAGTTCCCCTGGGTAAAGTTCTGAAAAGTCTCAGGAAGGAAGGAAGAAATACCCAGTATGCTAGTATTGTATTATGGAACTGAAGGATGATGAAGAAAACTATTATTCATTCTCAAGCACTCTTCCTTGAACCCTGGAATGAGAAAGACATTTCCTGTTCTGTTAGAGGTTGCAGTGTCATTTAATTGTGAAATGGAAATGATTATTGCAGTGGAAATAATAGACTCAACCAGCAAAGAATATTCTAGTTAGCCCAACGGAAATAAATACTACTTATTCACAGTTCTGCCCTTGCATTTTAAGGCACAGATTTATTAATCCTGTTTTATCAGAACTGTATTGACAGTGAAAATGTAACATGTGACCCTGGAGCCAAGAGACTGACTTTCTTCTTTAATAAACATGAGAACTTAAAATGCAACCAAGTGCTGACCTTCAAAATAATTCCCTCTGAAAGAAGCCATGCACTTTTGTTGTCATTGCTTTAAAAACATTGGGAATTGCTTTCAGAACCTGTTCCAAAGTTGTACAAGCAAAACAAACAAAACAACAACCAAAACAAATTAGTATCCTGCCTATATAGATTTAGCTCACAGAACAACTATAAAAATTTTTAATCTGAATCTTCCATTTAAAGAGAATGTTACAATAATATTCACATTAAACAGATAAAAGGGAAAGTACTTTGGAGAAAGTTGTGCTGGTTGATGTCCAGACTCCTACCAAAATGCTTTCCCCTCAAGCTCTACCAAGGTCCATTAGAAATTTGCTTGGAAGCCAATCTCAAAGCCAGTGCTTTGTATGACTATTGCTGTTGATTTTAAAATGTTATGTAAGAGAGAGAAAGCTCTACCAAAATACAATGTTCACAAACTTGTGTGTGCAAGCTTTTCACATACTCAAGTGTGCAAAAACATCATTTCTTTCTTTTAAGAATCTACTTTAACGAGCAAGAAATGTAACTTTTGAACTAATTCAACCTAATTTCTATTTTGAGCCTATCACTCCCCTGGGGCAGCAAAAATATAGCTCCCATAAAGTTTGGGTTCTTCCCTTTCAGCAGGTTTGTGTTTAAAGTCCAGTGCAAAAAGCAGAGGGGAGCAAAGATACTGGTTGGTGGTGGACATGTAGTCCTAGAGTAATAAGTCACACAGGTGTGGGTCATTGGCCCTTGGAGATGGCTGCTGAAAGTCCCTCATTCCTGTCTGGTGGCCCCTTCAACTCCAAAACCTCTCTCAACTATTTTCTCTGTAGGTTTAGGCACAGGACCTCTGTAAGGTTGTCCAGGCCCTAATCCACCTTGACACAATCTGCATTCACTTCCTCTCTGGACTCTTGGCTGTCATCATTTCCTCTCCTTCTCTCCTCTCACCAATGAGGTTGGGGAGAGTTTTTCTCTAATCTGGAGAAAATCCTTCTTTTTGTTATTCTTGTTTGCTTCAGAGGCTTCTAGAATAATGGGCTCAGGTTTTTATAAAAACACAAAAACCGGGAAACCTTGCTACAAACCTTCACTGAAGCACAGATATCTGCTTGAATAACAGGAAGGCAGAGAGTGATAAACAGAGAAAAGCAACAATAATATAAGTTAATAGCTCAAAAATACTATTTCACATACAGCTAAGGTAGAAGAAAGGGTGCAAAATTATGTATGTGTTGTTAACATCAGTGAGGGGACATCTAATTAAGTAGTACAGCCCTTGGATCAGGCCTGGCAAATTATCACTGTGCCATCATAAAAGGAAAGGGTTTTTCATTTGTGAAACCTCAAGTACCCTGTTCTTCCATACGCCACCGTGCAAGGAGATTACTAGGACAAGTAAAGAGGTTGCAGAGTAGGATGGAGAGCCTAGTTGAGCCTGGAGCTCATTAATGTGGAAATAAAGCCTCTGAGCACCCTGTCACCAGGATTTCTACAGTGGCCGCAATAACAGGCACAGCAGCAGCAGGGGCTGGGAGCTCATTGAAGCAGCGGAGAAAATTGATCCAGGGCTGAAGAGTGACAAATGGATGTGAATTAAAATGACAAGTCCAGGAAATTGAAGGGGCTATTGAGAGGGACATTATCCACAAGTCCAGACTGAGTCAAGATTAAAGAAAGATAGGAAGTACCTGATAGTCTGGGAGAGTAGGCCGGCTTGTTAGTTTAGTGAGAGAATATATTGGGGAAAGGTGTTTAGACATAAAGAGATAAGTTGAAGTATTCTTCCTTATAGAGTAACTGTGGCATCTAAGGCCTTCGGTAATATAAATTAAGAGAGAGACTATTGGCAAGTAAATTCTTTCTACTGTCAGTATAACATCCTTCCCTGCTACAGGAGTGAGGTCAACTCCCAATCCCAGCTGCCTCAGAAAGGGGTTATCATAAATACCCTATTAAATCTATCCTTGTCAGTTCCACTGCCAAGAATTCTGTCCCCACTATAGCCACACAAATGATCGAGTGAGGTGAGAATGGGAAGAGTGAACGGAATATTATCAGGAAACACTAAATAATTTAGTTATTGCTACAACCTTTACCCTTTATCCTTGGTGTATAGGAATTAGGGTCTCTGATCCGTTCTTTTTAGGGAATAACTATCTTACATTTTTATCTTCTGTATAACCCATGACCATATAGAGACTCTGGTCACTTGGCCGTATGTAAGTTACTGGATATTTTCTATGTAGTTACTATAATAGCTAATATTTATATGGGACTAACTGTATGGCAGAGTCTTTTCTAAGTGTTTTCCACACATTAACCTATGTAATCCTCACACCAACTCCCTGAGGTGCATTCTACCATAATCTCAACATCACTGATGAAAAAGCTGATGCACTTTGAGGTTAGCTAACTTATCTAACATTGAATAGGTAGTAAATGGTAGTTGTGGGATTTGAAAAACAAGGAGGCAGACAGACGGGCAGGCAAACAGACAGGCAGGCGAGAAGTATGACTCCAGAATCCACACACTGAACCACTTAACTCTTGCTACCTATGTACTTGACTATCAGAAGGGATATAACTAACTCCAAAGCCTGAGGTATGTTTATATAACAGACATATCCAAGTCCTTTACCTGGTAAGTAAAGAAACAAAGGAATGCCTTAAGCAGATGATTGGCCAATCAAAACTATCCAGCTTTAAATGCCAGCCAACAGGAGAGGGAGCAAAGTTAGAAAGGCTTTCCCGCTCAGAGTTCACTGCCAAAACTATTTTAATAGCAGTCTCCCACACAATAATATTCCACCCCAAATCATAACTCAAAAGTGCTAAAAACATATTCTTTAACCAAGATGTTAGAGATTTCTCCAGAAATAGTTTTATGTGGCTAGGTTAGTGTGAAAAGGTTTGGCTAAGCCAGATGCTGTAAGTAGGTATCTGTAGAGCTGGGCAGAGTCATTTGCATGGGAAGAGGGTAGGTGCTACAAGGCGGTGCATGTCGTAAGTGCCTAGTAGCCAGTGCTTTATGCAAACACGAGTAGCCTTGGTTTTTTAAAGGAAGCCGGCCGTGGTGGCTCAAGCCTGTAATCCCAGCACTTTGGGAGGCCAAGACGGGCGGATCACGAGGTCAGGAGTTCGAGACCATCCTGGCTAACACGGTGAAACCCCGTCTCTACTAAAAAATACAAAAAACTAGCCGGGCGAGGTGGCTGGCGCCTGTAGTCCCAGCTACTCGGGAGGCTGAGCCAGGAGAATGGCGTAAACCCGGGAGGCGGAGCTTACAGTGAGCTGAGATCCGGCCACTGCACTCCAGCCCAGGCGACAGAGCGAGACTCCCTCTCAAAAAAAAAAAAATAAATAAAGGAAGCCTTGGCTTCCCTTAAAAATGGTTTAGAACTCCTAGAGAAGGGGACGAGGAAGAAGAGCAAGAAGAAGAAAATGTGGGCAAGTTTAGCACCAAATTGGAACCTGAGAAGGACTTAAAAAAATAAGAGAGGCCGGGCACGGTGACTCACGCCTGTAATCACAGCACTTTGGGAGGCGGAGGCGGGTGGATCACGAGGTCAGGAGATCGAGACCATCCTGGCCAACACTGTGAAACCCCGTCTCTACTACAAATACAAAAATTAGCTGGGCGTGGTGGTGGGAGCCTGTAGTCCCAGCTACTGGGGAGGCTGAGGCAGGAGAAGGGCACGAACCCGGGAGGTGGAGTTTGCAGTGAGCCGAGATCGCGCCACTGCACTCCAGCCTGGGCGACAGAGCGAGACTCCGTCTCAAAAATAAATAAATAAATAAATAATAAAAATTTAAAAATAAGAGGGCAGAAAAAGAGGAGAAAGTCACTTTTTATATTAAATACTTCTGCATTGTTGAATTTTTACCGCACGGATTACTTTCGTAATCGTAAACAGTAACAGAGACAAAAATGTTTTTTTAAAGGGAGACTTTTAAAAAGGCAGTAGAGAAAGATTGCCAGTATAAATTGAGTTTCTCTTGAAGTTTTTTCCAACTATAATACCAATGCCAAACCAAACACTATGTTTTACATTCTGAGTACAGCTTGGTAAGGGCAGGAGGAAGATGTCCTGTGGCGATTTAACATTCCCAGTTTGGTTCCCTGCACCACTCCTTCTTTCCCGCCCCCTCTCTGCCTCCTGTTTCCAAGTTTCAGATTGATTGCCTTTTCTGCAGTGCCTGTTTCTCAGTGTGAGCTAGCTTGGGAGAGGGAATTCAAAGCCCACTGCTCTCTAAGCAGCCACAGGAGACGGAGCTAAGTGAATACATGAGCTCCTACAACATTCCAGAGAGACTACCGGCTTTGTCTGTCCCTGTGGATCTCATCACAGGGCATGGGGTTGTGGATATAAGCTCCCCAAGAGTCGTGAAGAGGAAAGTGCTAGACTGACACCCCCACTAACTAAAACACCTTAAGTTTTGGAAAGGATGTAAAACTTCAATGAAACACCCATTTTAAGGATAGGAAAAAATGGAAGAAGGGCTCTCAGTGACAGAAACTTAAGCAAAAATTATTAAAAATAAAACTGGGCTAAATCACACTAATTTGTCCAAATTAGTTTCATAAGTAAATTATGTTGAACAACCTTTAAAGAAGAATTAATAGCAATTCTAGAAAATAGAAAAGGAGGGATCACTTTCATTTTATAAAGCTAGTAGTACCCTGATACCAAAGCCAGTACAAAGACAGTACCAAAAAAAAAAAAAAAACCTACAGATCAACATCCCCCATAAATATAGGCATAAAAATACTTTAAAAATTGTAGCAAATAGAATTAAGCAATATATAAAAAGAATTACATACCATGATTAAATGTGGTTATGTTCTATGAATGCAAGGCTGTTTCAACATTTAAAAACCAACCAATGTAATCCATCCACCATATGAATACTCCAAAAAAAAAAAATTATATCAACCGACAAAGATAAAGAATTTTATAAAATCCAGCACCCATTCATGATAAAAACTCTCATCAAGCTAGGAATATAGATGGAATGTCCTCAACTTGATAAAAGAGCATCTACAAAAGATATACAACTAACACTGTACTCAAAAGCAAAAGACTAAATCATTTCCTCCCCCAGGATCAGGAGCAAGGCAAGGATTTTTGCTCTCACCACTCATATTCAACATAGTGCTGGAACTTTTAGTCATTGCAATAAAGCAAAAAGAGGAAATAAAAGGCATTTAGATCAGAAAGGAAGAAATAAAATTGTCACTACTTACAGATAACATTATTGCCTACATAAAAAATTCCAAAGAAATTACATTGTTTTCTCTTTCACCCTCACACAAATTTTCTAAGTATATTTCAAGGAATAATATGCAGAAAAAAATAAAACAAAAACATTGTTTGCTGACATGTAAAAAATTTATAAAAGTGTATCATTGTGCTACTTACAAAATGTTAAAAGGGTGGGTTCTCTTGACTCTCGCATCAGGTTACAGCCTCAAAGGAGTTCATGTTAGGATAAGAAGAAATTGAGGTAATAAGAAGCCATCCTGTTGCACCAAATTGTACACTGAGAACTATAGAAGACTGTGACACCCTCTGTTCATCAGAGAACATCCTAGGGATTGAGAGCATGTGTCTGAAGGGGACATATAGTCTGAGTTTCAGTTCTGGCCTTGCCACTTACAATAAGCTCATGCTGCAGACAAACCGCTTCAGCCTCCATTACCTCTTTGGTAAAATGAGCATAATAGTGGTACCTACCCCATAAGCTTGTGGTGATAATTAAATTACACATGTAACATACTTACAATTCCTGTCACATTATAAAGAGTATTTGCAGTAAAGGTTATTTACCAAAACTATACAAAATGAGAAGTTTTAGGTAGACAATGACAAAAATATGCAGACGCAGAGGCAAGGAAATCTGCTATATCTTTATATTGTCTGCTTTCATGCCTGATGGTGTGGAGATGACTGGCTCTGTGAATGAAACCAGAGCCAGTTATTAAATGCCAAGAGGCAATAATGAAGTACATGTCCTTTTCCCTTTTGGTCCATTATTTGTTCTCTTCTTCTGAAAGTTGCAGATGTCCACTAAGTTTGAAAATCTTTCATCTCCTGAAGTTAAGTTGTCCAACGTTGCTTCCAAATTTGGAAGACCATGTGTGACACTAATGTGATGAGGAGCAGAAGAAAGAAGATTAGCTGCAACATGAAACAGTAATAGAGAATCATGTCTGACTAACCAATCATTGTGATGGATATATTTTTCACCCAAAGAAGGCCCTCTCTTCACTCTACCAACAGCAGGGGCTTCATCATTTTTAAGCGTTGTAAGAGGAGGCTTCCTACAGCCACAAATTATTCGGGTTGTTGTCTACTCTTTCACTCAGTCTAAGTTCACAGTGATAGGTGATTTGAGCTTGAGGTTGAAAGGGAATCTGAACAGAGAAGCTCAACGTCTGTCGACCTGGCAGCAGAGTGATTTCGTTATTACCCACATCTCCGTGTTCTCTTTAAAGGCTGTATTATTACCCTAGCATTTGGAACTGCCTTTCAGACTCCTGGCTTACAGTTCAGTGTTTGGTGGAGGAGCTCCTGCTAGTTTTCCTAGGATCCTTATTCACTGGATGATTTATTTGGTATTTCCTATTCCATACTGAAAAATTACTTGTGATTAGTTTTTGCCAGCACATCAGGAGAGAAGACAAATGCTGAAGCATTCATCCAAAGTGTCTAACCACTGCTTTGCTGCTTGAAATTATTGCCCAGGCTCCACCACGACCACGAATCGTTACACTCTCTTTGGGCAGATTACGCTGGACGTGGGGCTCCGCTTCCTTTACAGCTTTCAATAACAGACCTCATCCAAGGGCTCTTCTTCTGTCCTCCTTTCTGAATCACTCCTGAGGAGCTGCAGTGACTTCTCAGAAGCCCTTTGCCTGGCCCTCAACAAATACAGAGCTTTTCTCACTTTGCCAAGGGGGGGTTACATTAATTATTTTAGAAGAATCTACTCCACCAACCACATTACTCTACAACTAAATATCTCCCTATCACTGCTGGATCTGATCAGAACCTGTGAGTTCCACCTGCTGCCCAGACACAGCCCTCTCCCAAAGAGGATCCAACTACCTTCCTGCTCCCTTGAACAAATCCACTGGACTCAGAAAGTTGGTCAGCAGGAGCCATACATTTCTCTGGGAATGTAAGGACCATACAGTCACTGTCTCATGCAGGGTCTGGAGTCTCAATAGGCCTGAGAAGACATAGGCAGAGCAGTACATTTGAAGGGGAAAAAAGGAGACTCACACTTTTTGAGGACGAACCTCCTGTGAGTCAGGAGTCTGCTGGAGCTTTACCTGGCTAGTAGTGGAAGAGGCAGGAAAGGGTGAACTACAAGTGTGAATACATTTGAGGGGGCAGCATGATCTAGAGAGCATGTGGAGAGAAGAAAAGAAAAACACTCCCACGTTTCTAATTGCACCATGAGTCAGTCCCATTTCTGTGTGGTGGAATGAGCACCCTGATGGGGCTGGGGGAAGGGAAGAAGGCAGTTCTACCATCTCCATCCAGCTGACTCATGGACCCCTGAGTTTGGGGTAAGGGAATGAAGTCATCATCTACCCCATTTCTCCCTGTTTCCTGGGTTTTCCTATCCCCTTATTTTACCCCCTGTTTGCATAAGGGAAGTGTGTTTCCTTTGCACTACTGAAGGGCAATATCAAATCCCACACAATGAAAAAGCCACTGCAAAAAATACAATCAATCCCAAACTTAGAAACATAAGACTGGGTAGAGGGGGTGGTGCATAGAACCAAATCCAGGAATGTAAAATTTCCACAAGGACAACTTCCTCCCGCCCTTACCAAGCTGCCCAGCATCTCCCAAATAGGACTAGCAGTATGCAAGGCACATTTTGTGTGCTTGGTTTCAACAACAATCCTCACTACATCCACCCTGTCACATTTTGAGGCTGAATGTGTATAATGTGGTCCAATTGAAATTCAAAGAACTCCATAAGAAATAGTATAAAGGATAAACAGCAATTTGTTAACTTTGGAGAATAACAACAGGGAGTTCAGAGAGAGATTTGATTTTGTTATAAAAATGTTCCCAAGTATTTGTTATAATAGCAGAAAATTTGCTGAATTTCTTTTATGCCGTTTCTGCATTGTATGACATATTAGAATCTGAGCTACAAAAAGGTTTTTCTCCCAGAAAGGGAATAAAAGACCCAGAATTAGAAAATTCAAGACATGTATTATCAGTTAAATACATAACAAATTTCATGCTTTATACTTTTATCTTTTTTTTTTTTTTTTGACAGACTCTCACTCTGTTGCCCAGTCTAGAGTATAAAGGCTTAATCTTGGCTCACTGCCATCTCCACCTCCTGGGTTCAAGTGATTCTCATGCCTCAGCCTCTCGGGTAGGTGGAATTACAGGTATGTGCCACCATGCCCAGCTAATTTTTATATTTTTAGTGCAGACAGGATTTTGCTATATTGGCCATGCTGGTTTCAAACTCGTGGCCTCAAGTGATCCTCCTGCCTCGGCCTCATAAAGTGCTGGGATTACAGACGTGAACCACTACACTGGGCCTTATATTTTTATCTTCTATAATTTCATTCAATTTTAACAAGATTTCATTACTACCTGCTTAAAACAGTTTTATTTTATGCATTTTGTTTAAATAAAAAATATAATATATTGATGGCACACTTTATAAGACAAAGTCATTTGAATTTTTTTCTTTTTTGCGATGGAGACTTGCTCCGTTGCCCAAGCTGGAGTGCCGTGGCACGATCTTGGCTCATTGCAAGCGCCGCCTCCCGGGTTCACGCCATTCTCCTGCCTCAGCCTCCCAAGGAGCTGGGACTACAGGCACCCGCCACCATGCCTGGCTAATCTTTTGTATTTAGTAGAGACAGGGTTTCACCGTGTTAGCCAGGGTGGTCTTAATCTCCTGGCCTGGTGATCCACCCGCCTCAGCCTCCCAAAAATGCTGAGATTACAGGCATGAGCCACCGTGCCTGACCCATTTGAAATATTTTTTAAAGGCATTATACTAAATATGTCAACAAAAATATGCTCAAATTTACCATTAATCAGAAATATAAATTAAAACAGTGGATACTGGTTCTCTATCTGATAAGCAAAAAACAAACACAGAAAATTCTTGCAACAAATGCATCAGAGAAAGAGTTGACATCTTTAGTATAAAAAAGAAATCTTATAAGAAGAAAAGAAAAATAACACCCCACAGGCAATGGGAAAGCAATTCACAGAAGTAGAAATACAAATAACTAATAAACATGGGAAAAGGCGTTCAACTTCACTAATAATCAACAAATAAAATAATCTTTTTTGCCCATAGATTAGCTAAGATGAAAAAGAATAATATTCCATGTTAATAAGAGTATGGGAAACATTCTCTGTTTGATCCGAGTGTCAAAGAGCACACCTTTTCTGGCAGTAACTTGATATTATACATCAGAATCATAAATCTATTTACATTTTGACCCAGGGATTCCATTCCTAAGAAACAATCAAATTTGCACCCCAATTTATGTATAGCATGTTTATTGAAGAGTTGTTTGTAAGAGGGAAAAATGGGAAAAATCTAAGTTATGGTAAATGCTGGTTAGAAATATGCTATATTCATACAAGGGATACAATGAAGTCATGTAAAAGGATGATCTAATCTACACTTAAACACATGCAAGGTGCCCACAATATTACATTATGTGAGAATAAGCAGATTACAAAACTAAGAATAATACATAGTAATTTTTTTCAATTAAAAATTCAAATATTATTAGTATTGCTAAATATGCATAAGAAATAACTTAAAACTTATACACCAAACTGTTTATCTCTGGCTGTAGGGAATATGGGCCTCTTTCATTTGATAAGTTTATATTTTAAAATTTTTATTAGTTTAAACCATTTCTAAACCAAAAAATCATAAATCTATTACCAATGTGGAAAACATAGATTAGGTAAATGTGAAATGATAAGTTACAAGGTTCTTTAATGCAGCAGAATTTACCTATTTATTTATATAATTTCAACTTTTATTTTAGATTCAGGGATGCATGTGCAGGTTTGTTACATGGGTATATTTCATGATGCTGAAGTTTGGGGTATGATTGAACTCATCACTCTGGAAGTGAGTGTAGTACCTAACAGCTAGTTTTTCAGCCCTTGCCCCTCTCTCTCCCTTACCCATTTGGTAGTTCTCAGTGTCTGTTGTCGCCATCTTTATGTCCCTGAATACCCAATGTTTAGCTCTCACTTATAATTGAGAACATGTGATATTTGCTTTCCTGTTCCTGCATTAATTTGTTTAGGATAATGGCCTTCAGTGCATCCATGTTGCTAAAAAATACATGATTTCATTCTTTTTCATGGCTACATATTATTCCATGGTGTATATGTATGACATTTTCTTTATCCAGTCAACTGTTAACGGACACTTAAGTTGGTTCCATGTCTTTACTACTGTGAATAGTGCAGCAGAATTTATAATGAAAATATGATTAAATACAACCTAGAAGACAAATAAGAATAGATTGGATTATTACAAATAGTGGGATACTGCTGACGGTATTTTTTATTTTTAATTTATTTTTGATTGACAATAATTGTGTATGTTTGTAAGTACAATGTGATGTTTTGGTCATTCAATCAAGCCAATGAACACATGCATCACTTCACCAACTTATCATTTTTGTGTGGTGCAAACATTAAAAATCTATTCTTTTAGCAATTTTGAAATATACAATGCATTGTTATTCACTGTAGTCACCATGTAGTACAATAGACTATTAAAACTTTTATTTCCCCAGTCCAATCAAAACTTCACACCCTTTGATCAACATTTTCCCTTTCCTCATCTCTTCCCCTTCCCCAGGCCTATGGTAACTACTTTTCTACTTTCTGTTCCTGTGAGGTAGACTTTCTTAGACACCACATGTAAGTGAGATCATGTGGTATTTGTCTTTCTATGCCTGGCTTATTTCAGTTAACATAATGTCCTCCAGTTCCATCCACGTTATCATGAATGATAGAATTTCCTTCTGTTTTAAGGCTGAATAGTATTCCATTGCATATATATGCCACATTTTCTTTATTCATTCATCTGTTGATAGACACTTAGGTTGCTTCCATAGTTTTACTATAGTGAATAATGCTGAAATGAACATGGGAGTGCAGATATCTCTTCGACATATTGAGTTTAATTCCTTTGGATATACACTCAGCAGTGGGATTGCTGGATCATATGATAATTATATTTGTAGTTTTTTGAGGAACCTCCTTACCATTTTTCAAAATGTCTGTACTAGTTTACATTTCCACCAGCAGTGTACATGGATGTCCTTTTTCCACATCCTCGCCAATAAAGGTTGTCTTTCATCTTTTGGATAATAGCCAACCCTAACAGGTGGGAGGTGATATCTCATTTTGTGGTTTTAATATGTGTTTCACTGGTAATTAGAGATGTTGAGCATTTTTTCACATATCTGTTGGCCGTTTGTATGTCTTCTTTTGATAAATGTCTTTTCAGATTCTTTGCCCATTTTTAATCAGGTTATTTGTTTTCTTGCTATGGGGTTGTTTGAGTTCCTTATATATTTTGTATATTAGCCTCTTATCAGATGCACGGTTTGATAATATTCTCTCCCATTTTGTGGATTGACTCTTCATTTTGTTAATTGTTTCCTTTGCTGTGTAGAAGTTTTTTTTAGCAATCCCATTTGTCTAAAGAATAATTTTTCAAGTATATTATTGACACAGTATACTGTTTTAAAAAATCAAGCAAAAATACAGTATTTTCAACATAATTTCAACATCATGAAAATATGTGTGGCAGGTAAATGTATTGAGGGATCAATTTATTATTTTGTGTTGTGTTCACTGTATTTTTTTTCTCTTTCTACTCACCACCCCCAATTTCAACAAAATAATCATGCCCATTGTACTCCTTTACCCCTGGGGAAGTTGATGCTATAGGGCTGAAAATAAATGTTGTCTGCCAACAACCTCCCTTCCTGGCTTTTGTTTTCTAAAAGCTTGAGTTCCTAGGGAGAATTGTGCTTCAGGGAAAGGGAGAGAGATGATGGAGAGAAAGAGGGAAAGCAGCCAGATGGGGAGGGTTTCCCAAGATTGGGGAAAATGATAGAACTCTGCAGATCCTTTGTTAAGTGAAAATTCTACTCCCAACTAGTGCCCAAGGGAGACAGCAGGAGCTCAGAAGAGAACAACTCTATGATACAGTTAAAAGGGTTGGACCCCAAACCTCAAAGCTTCCAGTCTCAGCAGAATCCTGGGACCAATCCTCACACAAAAGCAGTACAACTCCCTGCTTTCTAGGCTTGGACAATGAACATAGCAACAGTGACCACAGGGCCCCATATTCTGGGCACTCTTCAAAACAGTGACACAAAATAACTAACTAAGACTGAATTTTCCACCAGTCAAGTGGGATGGAAGCTTGAAGTCAGATTTAATTTTGATATTTTAAAAATAATAATGTTACATTTCTTACACACCCAAGTTTGTGAAGTAGTATTCGTATCAGCTACAATGTGTATATAAACTGAAACGATTCTGAAAAGTTAACCACCAAAATAATAATAATGGCTGTCTATGGGTAATGAGGTGTTTGCGTTTTTTCCATTTTGCTTATTTTTATTTCCTAGCTTTTCTGTAATGAATAGATAATTAAGTACTTCTATAGTTTTATATTCTAATTATACAGAAAATCATATTTACCAAAATCATGCTTACACTTTTCTTTACATTTTATATTTATATTTATTCTCTACATGTGTATTTATATGAGTCTTGTTTCCTAAATGGCTTAGAGCAGAAAACCAGACAAACTAGCTAAGATCATGTTCCTAAAACTGATACAACGTCAAGTTGCACATACAACTCCACAACTTACTACCTGTCTCAGATCATGTTTCCTAGAAGAAAACCTGACATAAAAATTCATGTGCAAGCAATTTTTTAAGGAAGTGCTACCAAGGGAAATCAGAAAGAGGATGGGTAAAGCAGGACAGGGAAAAGTAAAAAGCCAAGCAAATGTAAGATTACAAAGTGGAAGCCTTAGCTTGATTTCGAAGGGCACTTTGAAGTGTAAATTGTGCCTCAGAGTTTTTGCCTACCTTGAAGCAAGGGAGCTAGGCTCTCTTAGTATGCAAGAACAGAAAACCAAACACCGCATGTTCTCACGCATAGGTGGGAATTGAACAATGAGAACACTTGGACACAGGAAGGGGAACATCACACACCGGGGCCTGTTGTGGGGTGGGGAGAGGGGGGAGGGATAGCATTAGGAGATACACCTAATGTAAATGACGAGTTAATGGGTGCAGCACACCAACATGGCACATGTATACATATGTAATAAACCTTCACGTTGTGTACATGTACCCTAGAACTTAAAGTAAAATAAAAAATAAAAAATAAATAAAAATAAATAAATACATACATAAAAAATTTCTGAGTCAGTCACTCCCTATGGGGCCACCTTCGGGGACATAAACTCCCAGAATTTCTGGCTTTCTGCCCAGGCAAGTGAAACAGTTCCAGTAGCCAAAGGGCAGAAGAGTTATAGGCATCAGCCATTAGAAACAAAAATGCAAAGTCTAGGGACAGATGCACAGAGCCAGTAGGCATGAAAGGAGATCTGGGCATAGGGTAGCAATGACTACTTCTCCTCCACTACCTGAGGGCCTTTGCCCTGTCTGTTGCTTCTACCTGGAATCTTTCTTTACCCACATATCTACATAACTCAATCACTCTCCTTTTTCAAATCTTTGAGTAAATGTCTACTTCTCAATGAAGTCTATCTACTCTTTCCTTTTAAATTTGCAATCCCTTCTTAACCTTCCAATCCCTCTAAGATATCCCATTTTCATTTCAGAGTTCTTTTTTTCTTTTTTTGAGATGGAGTCTCGCTCTGTCACCCAAGCTGAAGTGCTGTGGCCGGATCTCAGCTCACTGCAAGCTCCGCCTCCCGGGTTCACGCCATTCTTCTGCCTCAGCCTCCCGAGTAGCTGGGACTACAGGCGCCGCCACCTCGCCCGGCTAGCTTTTTTTATTTTTTAGTAGAGACGGGGCTTCACCCTATTAGCCAGAATGGTCGCCATCTCCTGACCT
>NW_012117210.1:575984-609427 GCF_000951035.1 Colobus angolensis palliatus
CAGGATGGTCTCGATCTCCTGACCTCGTGATCCGCCCGTCTCGGCCTCCCAAAGTGCTGGGATTACAGGCTTGAGCCACCGCGCCCGGCCCATTTCAGAGTTCTTATCACCTTCTAATATATTCTATAATATTCTTATTCATTATATTTGCTATTTAATGTCTGTCTTGCCCCACTACAATGTAAAGCTCCATAAGGGCACAGATTTTTGTGCTTTGCTCCCTATGCATCTTCAGCACCTACAATGATGCCTAGGACATAGCAGGCCCTCAAAAAAAATTTTGTTTAATGAATTTGTGGATGAATCTAAGAATTTATCCTTAAAAATAATTAACAATTTAGAAAAACTAAAGTGCACAATGAATACCTGCAAGTGTGTCACCGGATGAATGTGGTTTGGTTGACATCTATCAATATTGATATACCTATTATTAACTTCCTATTCATGAAGAGTAGGCGGTAAGATTTAAAAAAAATAATAATCCCACAAAACAAAGTGGTGTTCAAGCTTTTATAGCCTTAATGATCTTTTTTTGTAAGCAGGGAGAAAGTCTGCCTGTACTATCAATTACTGAGAAGCATATTAAAATCTCTCACTGCTATTGTGGATTTGTGTATTTTTCGTTATGCATCTGTCAAGCTTTGCTTATACTTTTTGAGGTTATGTTATTAAGTGCAAAAAAAATTAAAATTGTTATTCAAACCTGATGAGTTGAATCTGTTATTCTTATGAATGTTCCTCTGTATCTCCAGTAATTTTTGTTTCCAAGTCTACTTTGCTCATAGTAATATGAAGTTTTTCAAGGACTGGTTGTTAGACCTTTGGGTTGCAAATTTCATGAGAGCAACATCCTAAAGTCTGCAACATCCTAAAAGCCTCCTATCTATTCAGTGCCAAGGCAACCAAGCTGGAATGGGGAAGATCACCCTAATACTTTTAGCATCACTGCTTTATTGGAATATGTCTCCTTTTAGACTATTAGCCTGTTCATGGCAAGCAGATTCTGGTCTTTGTCTTCTCTCCCTCAACCTTCACTAGCCCATAAAAATTTGAGTTCAGGTTCACTAGTTTGGTAAATATCTTCACAGTAAAAAGAGTTTTTGCGCTTTCCTTACCTACTGGGTTTTTGCTTTCACTTAGATTTTGGCCTGGCAATTTCTTAAAATCTTATCAACTCTTTAATACATTTTTAAATAGTTTAAAAATATTTTATCCAGCATTTTTCATTGTTTTTGGCCAAGAGTAGTCTGAATAATTAGAAACTAAACTCCACCATTTATCTTTCTTTGGCATGAACTCGAATTTATAGACTACCAGAGAAACACCAAGTGCAGCAATGAAATGGCAGAAAAAAACAGGAACTTGTCTAAGCAGAAAGTTTTTTCTTGTCAGTTATATAGCACCTCCCCAGGAATTACAATAAAATCTGATTTGGAAATATGTGCAAATGTATGTTAAGAACTTTGCACTTGGTATTGGAGGCTTTGAAGAGCAAGAAGACAGTATATGGTGTCTTAGAGATTAGGAAAGTGAATTCACTAGGGAACTGCAGTAAGACGGCCACACAGTGTTCACTGACCACTTGCCAAAATTTAAAAGAGGGAACAGTTGGCAGAATTGTGTGATTTTAGCTGGTCAGAAACAGAAAAAGAGTAGAAAGAGTTAAATTTAACTAAGGTCCAGATTTCCCCAGATATGTAAAGATGGAGGTAAAAGAGACAATGGAATATGCAATAGAGTGATTATGGAATCAGACCATAGATATAAACTGGCTATGGAGGGAAGTATGAGTAGGAGGAAGGTGATGAACAGTGAAACACAGTACTGGGGTCAATGGATTGAAGTTGGGGTAAGGATAGGAGAGCAAGTAACATGGAAAGATAGAACTGATGATTGGAGAAGGGATTCTTGAAATCAGTATTTCAAAGACAGTCCCATTATTGGTTGTGATAAGGTCTACAGTATGACAAACGGGAGTAGTTAGGTAATGCGGAATGGAGGATGAGACCCACGGAGATGAGACATGTTTGATGGACTGTTTACAAGAAATTGAAGTCACTAAGAATGAAAACAATATTATAGAGAAAAGCAGACAGTGAGCCAGTTGCTAAAGTCATCAGTGAATGAGAAGTAACAACCAGGAGAATTACAGATGAGTACAATGAAAAGGGGTAGTGGGTGGTTTGGTCGAATGGCTTAGGATTCAAAGGAGCTAGGATGTGTAAAATATGAGAAGAGATATTGTCTGAAAATGTCAAGAAATAGCAAATAAAGAAAAATAGCTTGCCTCCAGCCCCAGTAGTGCCATGGTGGTAGGAGGTAAAAAACAGAGAAAAAATTGCTATAATTCTTTCATTGATTTATTTATTCATTTAACAATGTACTTAGTAGCTACTGTATGATAAGTGATTTGCCAGACCACAGGGGGTTAATGAGACTAAGACACAGTGATAATTTGCCAACGACTATGTCTAATAGAAGCTAAAACTGATTCTCCTTTTGTGAACAAATAATTTGGCCTAGCCCACATGCTATCATGCCTGGTTGACTTGTCCCTGGATTTAAAATGTTACTGCCTAAGGATAAAAATAAGAATGGATTTGACAACTGTCTGGTAATAAAGGAAAGCAAGTAAGTTATCTTCATTAAGCACAGCTGAACCTGATTTTAAAATTTAACAAGTTAGATACAGTAATCAAAATAATGTGGGATTGGTATAAGTATGGAATATATTAGAGAATCCAGAAACAGAAACAAATTTACATGGTCAATTGATTTTCCAAAAAAATGTTAAAATAATTCCATGAGGGACAAGGTGTCTTTTCAAAAAACTATGCCAGAACAATTGAAAATCCATATGCAAAAAAGCAGCAACTTGACCTTCATTTTACACCATAATTAAAAAATCAACTCAAAATGGATAACAGGTCTAAATGTAAAATATAGATTCTAAAATTCATAGAAGAAAACATAGAAAAAAGTATTGACTTTGGGTTAGAGAAAACATTCTTTTTTTTTTTTTTTTTTTTGAGGCGGAGTCTCGCTCCGTCCCCCAGACCGGAGTGCAGTGGCCGGATCTCAGCTCACTGCAAGCTCCGCCTCCCTGGTTTGCGCCATTCTCCTGCCTCAGCCTCCCGAGTAGCTGGGACTACAGGCGCCCGCTACCGCGCCCGGCTAGTTTTTTGTATTTTTTAGTAGAGACGGGGTTTCACCATGTTAGCCAGGATGGTCTCGATCTCCTGACCTCGTGATCCGCCCGTCTCGGCCTCCCAAAGTGCTGGGATTACAGGCTTGAGCCACCGCGCCCGGCCGAGAAAACATTCTTAGACATGACAGCAAAATTATGCCATTCATTTAAAATTGATGAATTTAATTTTCTCCAAATTTAAAATTAAATGACTATAATTACAAGATTAACAATACTAAATGTTGGAAAGAAAAGGGAACAACTTGAACCCTTATATATTGCTGGTGGGAATACACAATGGTGCAACCACTGTGGAATACAATTTGGCAGTCCCTTAAAATGTTAAACATAGTTACTATATGACTTAGCGGTTCTACTCCTAAATATATGCCAAAGATAAATAAAAACATATGTCCACAACACAAAAACCTGTCCACAAGTATTTATAGCAGCATTATTTACAATAGGGAAAAAGTAGAAACAACTCAAATGTTCATCAGTTGAATGGATAAATAAACATATGGCATATTCATACAACTGAATATTATTTGGCAATAAAAAGGAATAAAGTACTAGTTCAGGGTAAACACAGATGAACTTTGAAAACATTATGCTAAGTGAAAGAAGTCAGGCACAAAAGGCATTGTATTGTATGATTCATTTATATTAAATATGCAGAATAAACCAACCAATACAGAAAGAAATTAGACTGGTGGTCGTCTAGAGTTGGAGGGTGGAGGTGGGAGAGAAATGGGGAGTGACTGCTAGTGAGTTCCTTTTGGGGTAATGGGAATATTTTATATCTTGATTGTGGTAGTTTTTACATTGCTGGATACAATTTTCAAAGTTTATCAAATTGAACATTTAAAGATAGCTAATTACACTGTAGGTAAATTATAACTTAATAAAACTGATTACTTTTTCAAATGATTCAAAAGTAACCCATGTTGACTAACAAACAATGATCCATCATTTTGTATGACAGCTTTTGACTACACACATCACAAACCACCTTAGAGAATAAACTGAATTAGGCTATGGCATTTTTTCACATCTACTGGAATATTCTCCAAAGGACTACCACCATTTTCATCATTTGGCCCTCTTTCTAAGAAACAAAATATTTGTCACTCAAGAGGCCATAATTGGAGAATTTGAACTATTTGTACTCTCCCAATGGGAAAAACTACAAATGCTGTTGAGGCATATTTTGAATGAATAAAGACATCTTTTCACAAGTGTGGTATTATCATTTCTACCTATATAAATAGTGGTTATGTATAGTTAAATCTAGTAGTTTTGAAATATCAGTGTAATTGGAAATATACTATGCAAGTTAGAATTTAGAGAAATTAGAACTCAAATTTCATAAAATGTGGCCTTGGAATTTTAATAACTACTGGTGGTACTACTACTTGCTAGATTTGTTTGGAGGACAAATAACTGTAAACCCATCAACCTGAGAACAAACCTATCAGCTGGAAGCTGATAGGATAGATAAGGCCTTCTATTTGAGTAAGTCTAACAGTCATTAGCTTGAGTACATCTAGCCTCTGTTAGTTTTATTTTCAAAATTAACTCATTATTAAGAACTTTTCAATATACTGAGGGTCTTATTATCTTGTAAATTGGAATAATTTTTTGTTATAGGTAATGAAAATTTTTAATTGCAAGTTTTAGTATTAGGTCCAAAAGTCAATGTTAATGAAACAGTTTTACTATGAATTTAATTAATAATGTAGGGCTGTGATACTAATCATGTATTGCTGAATTAATTACATGTGCAGTTCATCATGCAAGATTTGATATGGTATGCTTTGGGCTATGAAAACTCCAGAATTTACAAAAGGTGGATGAGAACATTCAGTGAATACACTGCACACTTTACTCAGAGAGACTTCAATTCCTTCTAACCTGCAGTGTCTGACAATACTGCAAATTGCTGTGTCTTAGCATATGCAAGTCTACTGGCTAATATTCTAAGCCAGTGGTTTCCAAAAGTTTTTTATTATAGGCCCCTATTGGAAAAAAAAATTAGCACTCACATCAATGTATGTATACAGTATTTATCTCTTCATAAATAATAAAAGTATAACATTGTACTAATATGTTATGTACATTATAAAACAGAAAACTTAAGAATCATCTGAAAGAGTGAGATAAAAAACAAAAACATACATCTATTAGGGACTATATACCTCACTTAGAAGACCACTGCTTCTAAATAAGTACATAGAGTTATCCTTGCTTGGGAGCAAGAGCAGGCATTAGTCCACGTGGAGAGACAACATAGAATTTAATATCAAATCTGGAAAATGGGGAAAACAAATATTTAGATTTGAATTAAGCAATCACTAAATAAATAACAGACTTTAATCAGAAATAAGAGAGCCAATATATTAATGAGAACATTGTTTTACTAGTTTGTGAAACCAAAACATTCTGTTTAGCACCATCTAAAACAGATGAGGATATAATTGCAGAAAAAGAATGAATTAACTGGGACTTGACCTGAAAATAAATATTTAAGAGGTGGAATTTGACTGGTAGCCAGCCTTAGATGGCACCAAACTTGTTTTATGAATGTTAAAAACTAAAGAAACATAAAGATGAATTTGTGCCTAATAGCATTTCCAACACAAAGGAAATCAGATTCATAAACAATGCCATGTATTTAGCAAGGTATTTAAGACAGGAGACTCCTCTGCTTCAGTACCTATTGGAAAGCAAAAAAGAAGAGGGTTCAAACATAAAAATAAAAAGCTACTCAAAGATGCAATGGTCAAAGTTTCTAAAGGTAAATTTGCAGGAAAAAAAAAACAGTTAGTATGAGTTCTTTAAAAGTCACATCAGCTGGAGAAAGTGGCACCCAGGCTGACAATGTTGATCCAATGCAGGTATGAGTTATTAGATCATAACATACCCTTCAGTATCAATAATGACCAGTAATGAGAAAGCATACTGGATAATTAAAAGAATGCTTGCACAGGTCGGGCGCGGTGGCTCAAGCCTGTAATCCCAGCACTTTGGGAGGCCGAGACGGGCGGATCACGAGGTCAGGAGATCGAGACCATCCTGGCGAGCACGGTGAAACCCCGTCTCTACCAAAAAATACAAAAAAAAAAAAAAAAAAACTAGCCGGGCGAGTTGGCGGCGCCTGTAGTCCCAGCTACTCGGGAGGCTGAGGCAGGAGAATGGCGTGAACCCGGGGGGCGGAGTTTGCAGTGAGCTGAGATCCGGCCACTGTACTCCAGCCTGGGCGACAGAGCGAGACTCCGTCTCAAAAAAAAAAAAAAGAATGCTTGCACAAAGACAAAGAACTAAAATCTACTTATGGTAATAAATTACTAAATCATTTTGTCACCTAGTTTGATGGAACAGATCATGCACCCATGGTCAATTTTTTAAGAACTGAAAGTAGATGTATAACTTTGGTAGATAGAAGTTTCAGTGAGATGCACACACACACACACACACACACACTTCAAGAATTCAGAAATAAGATTTTCCTCTGAAAGCTAAACCAGTAAAAGCCAGCCACAATGGATGTGACGATTGGATTAAAGGACACAATCAAAGGACTGCCTGTTCAGGTATGACAGCAAAATACACACACACCCAACACACCAGTCAAGGTTGAGTGGGGACATGTGCAAAAGCTAGGAGGCAGAAGCACATGTGCAAAAGCTAGGAGGTGAGAGAGAGCAGTATGCATTCAGAGATCTTAGAAAAGTTCAGTATGGCCAAAGCAGTGAAGATAGAGTAGTAGGCAGGGGCAGGGCAGTGGAAGGTTCTGTCTATCACATTAAGGTTGATTGGACCTTGTCCCCAATACATTGGGAAGCCAGACATTGAGATGTTCTCAGTCAGACATGGAAGCACTCAGATTTTAGGAAGGTGTCTTTGACTGCAGTGTATTGGGGTTGTCCCACCCCCACCCCACAGCAGAGGAGGCTGCTGCAGATATCCAGAAGGAAGATGGCCTGGGCAAGGTAGGCGGGAGTGGCATCTGGTAGGAGTGGACTGATGAGACATATCTCAAAGGTACATGGATGGTGTCTTAGTCCACTGGGGCTGCTATAACAAAATACCTTACACTGGGTAATTCATAAACAACAGAAACACATTGCTCACAGTTCTAGAGGCTGGGAAGTCCAAGACCAAGGTGCCAGCAAATGTGGTATCTGGTGAGGGTTCCCCCGCTTCATAGATGGTGCCTTGCTACTGTGTCCTCACATGACAGAATGGGCTAAGGGAGCTTGCTCCAGCCTCTCTTCTAAGGGGACACATCCCATTCATGAGGGTAGAGCCTTCATCTGACTTAACCACTTCTCAAAGGCCTCATCTCTTAATACTATCACACTGGTTATTAGGTTCCAACATATGAATTTTGGGGAGGCACCAACCTTCAGACAATACCAGATGGGATGTGGGGGTGAGGCAGAGAAGAGAGTCTGGCTTGGGAAGTGAGGTGCACTGATGGTGTCTGTCATGGAGAGTGAGAACCCTTTGAGGAGAAGCAGGAAGAAGAGGAGGAAGGGAAGGAGAAACAAGTATTTGAGGAGAAAGTGGAGGAGTTCAGGTTGAGAAAAGTTGAGGTGTGGGAGGTTATGAGTTACCCAAAGGGAGCTCTTCAGTGACCAGTTGATCACATGGATCTGGAGTTCAGGTGTGAGGCCTGCACTGGGAGATGAAGATGTGGGTGTCATCAGCTTTCAGAACCCTCAGAGAGGATCAGCTGGCTAGAGGATACCCAACCATGATAATGGAGAAGAGAAATGAGAAACAGGGAAAACCGTGAGGTACAGACAGCAGATGCCTAAATTTTCTCACATGGTGTGGAAAAGGACTTTTGTAATCCCCCAGAGGCAATATATTTCTTTCCTTACTATGGTGGGTTCCTGCTAACAGCCTGTCTGTGTTTCTGGGGGTGGAGCAGCCTAGGGGCTGCCATTCTTTACTACCTTTGTATTCTTTAGGCCTTTGAGGGCTCTTGGCCTTAAGAGGCAGCATAATCCAGGGGTGAAGAGCACAGTTCAGACTACCTTCACTAATTTCTAGCTGTATGCACACTGGCAAAGTTGTTTAACCTCTCTCCATCTCCATTTCTTCATCTCTAAACTAATACCATTTCCAGAGACATTTTGTGAAGATTGAAATAGATAGCTCACGGAAGGTTTCATCACATTCATTACTATTATTATTATTATTATTATTATTATTATTCATGCTCCAAAAGAATCTGGAGGCTGCAACCCTAGGATTTTATGCCAGGCATCAGGAGGAAAGAAGAGTGCCTAAGAAGCATACTGTCTCCCTGATTTATAAAAAATGTTGTAATTTCTAGAGCAGTGGGAAGCCACAGAGTTAGTGTGAGATTGATGAGGCATTTCTGGATGTTGATTCAGGTGCTCAAAGACAAGAGTTCCTTTTCCCAAGATACCATCTGATCTACTGCAACATATAACATGGGAAGTTCACATATTACAGGAGATTGGTTTGGAGTCCCCAAATCCTTCTTGATTTGATTTTTATTGTATGGTCAGCCAGTGAGCCTATTCTAGACTCACCCTTTAAAGTAAAACTAAAATAGGTGAAAAACATGTTTATGGAGTCTCAAATTCCTTGGGGGCCGTAAATCTAGATAACAGAAAGGCACTTCTCCACTTAGTAATCAGGATTGTCATGGTTACTTAATGGTTCACATGATTAACAAGTACACCCTGCTCTCCTCTAAGGCAGTATTTACATTTCAAAGAAACCTACATTTTTCAAAATTCCCATCTAAAAACATTTGTTTCAGTTGAGAAAGTGAAATTAAGGTCCAGAGAAGTTGAAACTCACAATAACAAAGTTATGTTTTCTGCAGGAATTTCAATAATAAAGATTTTATTAGAGCTATAAGTGTGTAACTATAAAACAGACTTCAGTGAACAAATTCAGAAATATTTGCTCAAGAGTGATGTCTTTTATTTTCCTTATCACCATGAGCTCTATAACTAATAAATAAAGTTTCTTATACATTCTTATCAATTTTTATCACATTTATAACCCACTGCTAGGATAAACAAAACCGAAAGGCATCTTGTGGTGTGTCTCAAGGTTTTTGCTTTAAATGCAACTGATAACGGCTCCTGGTTTTGATGACATTATTACCAACCACTCTTTGCACAATGCAAATTAGGTTTTCTTATTGATCAATTACATTGTATCCAGTTTGAATTATGAAAACATAGTTGTGAAAGAAATGCTCATATTGAATAAAGTCGGCAATTAGCTGAGAATTGAGAACCTTTGTCATGGAAACATTTTCTATAGACTCTCACATTGTATCCTATAATGTTCTAGAATATTTAGTTATATTACAACGTTAGAAGGTATAACTTTTAATTACAAATGAAACTGGTTGGGGACAGGAGAGGGGAGTAAATTGAATAATAGTACTGTTTCTCAGTATTTAATTATTTTAACTGGATACATACTTTTAAAATGAGAAAAAAAAACTTATTTAATGACCCACCAATGTCTATAGAGTCTTGGTTAATTTACTTATTCTCTTCCGGCCTTATCTGTGAAGTTGAGCGAGATAACTTGTGTTTTAAAAGACAGGAATTTATCCCCTGTTAAAAAACAAAACAACAACAACAAAAAATAAAATAAAATAAAATAAAAAGATAAAATAAAAAAACCCTCCTCTGTTCCGGGAAAGGGTTAGTGAGGATGAAGCATCAGAGGGCTCCTAAGTAAGGAGATACCTGTGTCCTACTCCAACACTTTCTCAACCATATTGCAAGCCCCAGACAGGACAGCCATGAAATGCACCAAGAAGACCGGATCCTAAGCCTAGCAACTCCAGCTTTGACAAAGATTGCTGTTCCTCTAGCACAGCACAGAAGCATCAGAGCCATTAAGCCCGAAATGAGTTTGCAATCTGGGACAATATGTGTCTCAGCAATAACCTTTGTAGAGGGGCTTGCTTTTCTGATATCTTCGCTCCCAAATTTTGACAACACTCAATGAGTGAGGGAACCACAAAAAAAATAAGGCTAATTTTTCTTCCATGTTAGCAATATGGAAGCTCAAAGTTTACATTCCTCCAAGGCACCATCTATCCCCAAGAGCCCAGGACTACTATGTGGATGTTAGGTTAATGGGCAGTCCATTTGTCAGGGTGGCAAATTCCCTTTGCCTTGATACCCTTCCATCTTTGTTTGGATCACCTTGGATTGAATTAAGTGAATGATGCCTGCCTTTCCTTTAGCAACTCCTTCACTAATTTAAAGAAATTCAGAGACAAGTTGTATGGTGGTCATTTTAACACCTGCCAAAATCTGTTTTAAATTATCCAGAGCCAATCATCCTATGTCTAAATTTCCCTCAAACTTTGTACTGGCCTTTAATCTCATTACAAGCAGCACACGTTTTCACTAAGTGCTAAATTACATGTTATGTAGTCCTTTTCTGAAATGTATACATTGAAGGAGAAGATTTGATTCTAGGTCAAAGAGAGAAAACTAGCCTCTGAGGGTGGTATTTCTGAGACAACCACTAGAAGATTAGAGAAGCACAAGCATTCTCTTCTTTTTCTTTTGTTAATGGAGAAGTTGGTCATTTCCTAGTAGACTGCACACATGAAGAGATTCTACAGCTAGTAATGCTGAAACTAAGGCCTTCTGGTGGGGATGGGACACAGATAGGAAGTACATTTTCATTGCAAGAATGCAGATCAGCTAGTTACAGTGGACGCTATTGATGCCCTGTCCAGATTCCATTTATTGGGCCAGTGCATCCATCCCCTAGCTGCTGTGAGTGTTGGCTGCTGAAGATTCGTACTCTTGCCCTTGTCAGCTACACCATGTCTAGAAAACCTGAGGAATTAAAACCTCTCTCCTTTCACCCCACACCGCTGCCCTCCCCCACGCCGCCCCGCCACCCACTCACGCATCCTGTCTTGAAATCAGTGGGCATAAAAGCCTGGCTCCCTTGTCTCAAGGTGCGTTCTTTCCCTGGTGCCCTTCACGTTCCACAGTCCCCCTGGACTCAGGCTGAGATTAGACTTCAGCTGGATCATATCTACGCTTAGTTTCTTCCCCTGTCCTATGCTGCTCCCTTCATTTCCATATAGGTTTCATCTAAGGATACTCCCTTGATAAACCACTTTCACAAGAATCCCCATTCTTGGTTCTGCTTCTAGGGAACCCCACTTAAGACACCACGGTACTAATTTATATTTCATTTCTGTCTCTGTTTATGTTTTCCACTTCCACTTTCCCTTTGTCAGTCAAGCTAACTCTGCACTTCCTTGCCTCAGAGAAAGTTTATGTCAGGACTTCCCAGAGTTCATTTCCCAGAAACCCAAGTCCATTGTGAAGAACAGAGTTCGAGGAGTGAAAGATTTCCCTCATACTAAAAAGAAAATGCCCCACCACCACCACTGAAAGGAGAAAAAAGGGGTCTTTGAATTCCTTGAGCAGATGGAACCTCTGCCCTGCTACCCAACAACCCAGAGAATACAGTAGAAATTCAATGCTGATGGCCATGTGACATACCTTGGAGACTGAGTCCTATCCAGGATGCCCAGTCTCACCAAATTCCTGTCCCCTCTATGCCAAGCATGTCACACAAGCTGCTTAACTGGCCCATTGAAAGGCTCATGGAAACATGGATGATCCATTTCACAGCTATAACAAGTACAGAAAGACACTCCCCAATACCTTGGTAATGGGTAACCCCAGGGACCTGGTACCACCCCCAAATCCCTGTGATAGGATGTTCTGTCATCCTGGAATCCACAGAGGACTGGGTTTTTTATGAAAATAAAAATGTTTAATAATTCTTTCACATATGAGTTACATTTCATACCTGCTTCATGAAGGGCAGCAAAAGGGTAAGTTTATGATTATTATGCTTTGTTATTATGAAACATTAATTAATAGGATGATTATGAAGCATTTTCATTAACTAATAAAAGTAATACCCTGCAATGCACCTGAAAAAAATAATAATTTCAGGGCAACATATACAGTAATAATGTTAAATACACACATCCACATACTTAGGAAAGACAAGGAGTGGTAATTGTTTAGTGGCTTATTTTCATTTTATTTCTTATAGTTTTCTGTATTTTCTAAACTTTTGTAGACATGATTATTGTTTTTCAAATCAGCTGGTCTCTTCTTTTTCTGCTCTCTACCACAGGCCAGTCAGCATATGTAGTACGACGCAGGAGCCTGAATCACCAGCCCCACTGCCATCAAGTCCGAGTTCTAAGCTCCGCCCATGCTACAGCACTATGAATGTCTCAGGGGTGCTCCCTTAGGCTAGTGAGAACACATTGAGAGCGGGAGTTTGAAGCCGCAGTCAACTTGGATGTAGGGACTGAGTGTTTAGGGGGAGGAGAAGGAGGAAGGAAATGAAGCTTTAAGCTTCTCCTCCTTTTGCGTGGAAAACCCACCACTGATGGACAGAGCAGCAGACACAGACAGACGGAAGCGAAAACCAGACAGGAACAAAAGAGGAGACAATTTGGACTTAGTGCTCAGTGGATGCACCAACATCTGAATGTGCATCCAGACCCAGACTTTCCCTGTTCAGGGTCCAGGTTGTCAAGCCTGTCTCTTATTTCACAGTCCTCCATCGCTCTGCTACATGATAACCACTTTCTTCCCTCCACCTCCTGAAGTCACCAATGTCAACCATTTCTGCTGCTGACACTGCCCTGCCTTTGACAAGTCACAAAATGAGAACAAGCCTGGGTTCGGGTCGTCCTCTTGGGGAAACAGAGAAGTGCCTCCTAACTTGAAAATTGTGCTGCTACCTTCCACCCGGACTTCAGGAGTCTCCAATCAACACCCACCTTCACACCAACCTACAAGGATCTGGATGGGTTTCCTCCCTGTCCTCCTCCACCTTCTTAGGCCACAGTCACACCACCTTTAAGGAAATAGGGAGCTGAGAGCTGAGCAGGAACCACTATTTGGACCAACACACCAGCATGTCAGCTCCTGGTCACGCGAAGCCACTTCACTGGTGAGTCTGGGTCCCAAATTTCCCCTCCCATTATTTGCAAGATCCCTCACTCCTCGCCTTCCCTCCCACCACCTCCACCATGTGGGGCACTGTCACTCGTTTTCTTTTTAGTCTTTGCGCACACAACAAATGTGTCATCTTTCTCTGATTACCGAAAGAAACAGCATCTTCTCCTGAGCTACTGGTCATTTCTACTTCTCTGGGAAACGGGCCCATCCTCTTCTCTACTCCCCTCATCACTTCTATTTGGACTCACTAATGTTCATCTCTGCAGTCCTGAAAATACCTGGAAATGAAGATGAGGGAGGGAGTGTCAGGAAAGGAAACAGTAGGAATGGATTCTGTTACTTTCTTGTTAACACTATTCTATTCTTTGTTATACAAACATGCATTTTTATTATTGAAAAATGTTAAAGAACTATTTTCATTCAAGAAAAATTATTCACTTTTATTAAGTGGCATATATCATAAACAATAATTCTCACTGCATAATGAGTTCTGTACATGTCACTCAAAGCAATCTTAAGTTTTCTACATCTTGCCCCATGACATCCTGATTAGGTAATCACTTGAGAGTTTACAAATCTGATGATATGCCAGAACCAACTAGGTTTATTTCTGGAGTGTCAAGGTGGTTCAGTGTTAGAAAGTAATTCATTCATTTATTCATTTATTCAGCATGTGTACTGAGCACCTACTACATGCCATGCATTGTTCTTGATGCTGTGGTTACAGCAGTGAATAGAGTTGACCTAAATTTCTAACCTCATAGTTCTTACATTCTAGTGAAACAGACAAGCAACCAACAAGATAAAACATATAGTATATTGTTATTAATAAGTACTAAAGAAAAAATAAATGGCAGGAAAGAAGATATGAAAAGTCAAGATGGGATGAACTTTTAGAAAGGGTGACTAATGAAGGACTCGCTACAAAGGTGACCTTTGAGTAAAGATCTGAAGTCTTGAGGGATCTAACTAAGTGTGGTGATGTGTGGTGGAAATACATCCCAGGCAAGGAGACAAGCAACTGAAAAGGCTCTGTAAAGGGAACATGTCCGGTATATTCCAGGAACATCAAGAAAGCCAAGATGACTGAGCAGGGTGAGTTAGATAGAGAGAGAGAAGTAGATTAGGCAGAAAAGTAGTAAGATTGAATACGGTAGGGCCTTGTCAGTTGTAATAAGGATATTTATGTTTCCTCTAAACAATACAGGAAGTGGGTGGGGAGTTTGAACAAGGGACATGTGTCTGGATGTGTTGAGAATAAACTATAGGAATAGAAGAGTGACAGGGACACTGGCCTGTCCACATCATTCCTGACAACAGCAAACCAAAGAAGAAAAGAAACCTCACAATGAAAGCATTTGATAAAATAAGTCACCATTCCTAATTTTAAAAAAATTAGTAAAATAGGAATAGGAGGGAACTTCATTTATGTAGTAAATAATTATATGTAATTTCGTGAGTCGTTCTTAGATGAATTAAATTAGATATAAAAGAAAATATCCTTAACCTGATGAAGAAGATATCAGGAGCTCTTCTGATCTGGCAGATTCATTTCTCTCTCTGGTCTATCAAGATTACAGAACTTAACGACTTGCCTCCATTCACTGATAGTATTTCTTTGTACTACGTGTGTGTGCACGTGCAACAGAGAGAAAGAGAGAGACTGGTAAACACAAGTGAAATTAGCCTTGAAAAAAAAAAGAAAATACTTCAATCACAAACAATAAAAGTTATACTAAATAATGAAACAAAAGAGGCATTCCCACTGACTTCAAGAACAAGATCAAGAGGCTCTTAAGGAAGTTCTAGTCAATGCCAGTCATTAAGTTCTGTGATCTTGGTAGACCACAGAGAGGGACAAATCTGCCAGATCAGAACTTCTGATATATTCTTCATCAGGTTAAGGATATTTTTGTTTATGTCTAATTTAACCAAGAATGACTCATGCAGAAGAAGAAAGAAAAGGGGGCATAAAAGTTGGAAAGGAAGAAATGAAAAATCATCATTTACAAATATATAATACCAAGATAAGCCAAAGGTATCACTTTAAATTAGAATTAATAAGACAATCACAAAAATTTGAGACTTGATTAATAAGCACAAACGCACTTACTAATATGTGACTAAAAAGAAAGTTGGAAACAGTTGACAGTGGCTAGGAGTGGAAAAGATAACACAAGGTTCTTTCCCTGTATACTTTATATATTTCCTTATTGTTTTGAATATTTTTAACCACTAGTATATATTACTTGTATTACCAGAACAAAATACAAGATTCCTAATCCAGACTATTATACATACAGAACACAGACCCTCTTGGCCATTGTATTAACTCTTAATTTTTTGTGGGGTGGGGATTACCGACCCCTTGAGAAACTGATGAGGTCGATGATCTCTGTTCCTGAAAAAAAAAAAAATGCATTTAACCACACATCTAATCCCAAACAAAACTTTGCAGGTGAATGCAATTTCAGCTGGTCCACAGAGTTGACCGGGTGAGAACACCTACTCTGGGTTCATCAGTGGGGATTGTTCCCTGGGCATACATTTGGTTGAGAGGGCACCAAGGTGGATGTGTACTGGCAGGCAGTAACCTTGCAGCAAGGCTAGACTCTTCCTGTGTCCCCTGGAGCTAAGGAGGTCAGAAGTGAGAGGCCCAGGAGGCTGCATCTCTTAGGCCAGGTGGTAGCAGCAGACAGTGTTTGGAGCAAGGTTCACTGGTAACCACGAATAAGGATAGACAGCAGTCAGGCCTGGGAAGTTCCCCCAGCGATCACATTTTGTGTGATCACAAAAACTTTTTTGTGAAATCACAGGTTTCACAAATCGTCAGCTGCAGGGTCAGGTAAGAACAGCATTCCTTTCTATGCATCAATGGGTTACCTCTGGGAAACTTGGGAAGGGACAGAAGGAGCCAAAGACATTTAACCAGGTCTGCATCTTGGTCAGTTGTCCAGATATATTTTGGGAGTGAGCAACTGAGCCAGGTGCCTGAACGCAGGAGATGAGCAGCTCTGGTATATGGGAGGGAGTAGAGAGACAGCACCTCCCTCCTCCTCCTGACAGGGCGGGGAGGATTTGACCACCCCGCACCCACCACACTCAGTTTCCTTGGCCTCACAGCTCTTCCTTCTCCTCAGAGTTGAATCATTAACAGGAACCTAATCCGAAGACAGGTGTTCAAAACTGTCATGGTTACAGCCATCAAATTACAGGAGGTTCACACACAGCAGTCAGCAATGGTTTGGGAATATTAAATAAATGTGTTTCTGTAACAGAACAAGACAGGATCATTTATTTATGCAACTTAAAAGCTATCCCAGAAGGAGAAAAAAGTAGCACATTATTTGTCCAAAATAAATAAGATTGGACAACTGAACAGCTCTCTGTGGATCAATTTACAGATCATATGGAAATACGCTTATCTGAGAAATATTTCATTTTAGATGTTCAAATACCTTAGCATATTTTAAAAACTATTTCCTATGTGGCCAAAAGAATTCATGTTCTATTCGGTAAAAATTAACCAAAATTAATGGTGCTTTCCAATGGACACAGGAAACCTTTTTTCTTTACAAAACATGCCCACCCTTTTTTTGTTGCTACTTCCCACATTGAATTCTTGTTTTACTGAATTTTTTTTACTATAAAAATAAAGCATGATGATAGTTTTAAAAACAAAACAGGAGTATTCCAGAAGTACAGACCCCATTCCCACTCCTTGTCACCTTTCTGACACTCTGCCCCTTAGCTATACTGGAACAGGGAGTCAACTGCAAGGAAAATCCTGGGGACTAGGGGCTGAGGAACTAGAAGTGGAGCGATGGAAGAGTGTCCAGTAGCCCAGGAAAGGATGAAACAATTCCCCAACAAAAAAGTAAAAATTTTCAATAGCCCTCCGAGAAGATGCAGCCCCTCCCAGGTAACCAGAGAAAGGCAAATTCTGAAAGCAGGGACAAGGGGCTATTTTGGGCCTCCAGGACTACAAAGACAAAAAAATGAGTGATAGGACCTGATGTGGTGGGGGGAGATGGGACTGGAAGTAAAGGAGGGGGCTCGTACTCTTGGTGGGAGTGGAAATTGGGGACTCAAGTTTACTGGCGATGCAGTCCTCACGTGACCAGGAGCTGACGTGGGCAAAGGTACTTAAAGCTCTGACCGCCGTCCCCCGTCCTCCTCTGGGTACCAACTCTATTGCGCAGCTCGCTGCCGTGCGTTTAACCCAGACGAGGAGGAGGAGGAGAAAATTTCCCAGACTCGGGCAGGTGGGTGCGAGGGTGGGCACAGTCTGGGACCCCTGAATGGGGTAATCTAGGGATGTGGGAGTCGGAGGCCGCGGGTGCCTCGGTCTCCCCCGCTCCTGGCCGGCTTTCCAGACCTGAGGTGCTCAGACGCGGCTCGTTTTGTTCGGCGGCGAGGAAAGGGGGAGGGGGAAACGAAAAGACTTTTGATAGAGTTTACGAAGAATCCGCTTACTTCCTGTCCAGCCAGTGTTTTTGGTTTTGTTTATCACATTCAGGCCCGCACCCCGCATCCCGTCCTGTTTTGAGAGGAGGAGGGAAGAGAAATAAACGTTGCAGCGCATAGAAGGCCAGCGGAGAGGTTGGGAAAGGGTAACCAGGAGGCGGGGGTGGGGCATGCAATTTGGTAACAACCTGGGCCGTACACTCCCACCCTGACCTCCCCCACCACCGCCCCCGCACCCTCCCATCACCCAGCCGACCCTCTGTGCTTTGGGAGTGCTGAAAAATGGGTGTACCAGCTGCTGTTGGAGAGATGGCGGGTTTGTCGCTGTCTGGGCTTCACGGGAGGTGGGGGTGGGGGGGGACCCTGAGAGAATCTGGTATTAAAGCCTTGTTAACTCGCAGACTGCTTTCCAGACACCTCCGGCCCACACAGCCGTTCACCACCCGTCTTTTCAGTCCTGGAAAAGGAATTCGGGTATGCAGGCGGGAGAAATGGCGGTTGTTGGGGGGATTTGTGGAAAGTGGGAGGTAAAGCCCATAACAGAGAAATCGTGGAAAATCTCAACCCTGAATCCGAAAAGGCAGACGTTGAGGCCCCTCTTCTGCAGGCTAATCCTAGGCCTAGGGGCTGGGTAGCGAAAGACTGGTGATCCTGGGAGGGGAACACTGAATTGTTTGGCAGGAGTCCCCCATACCGCGTCCCATCCGGCTTTTGCTGCACCCTCGCCCTCGCCCCGCTCCCCTCCCGCTTCGTTGGAGAAGGGGTGTGGCGGTGTGTCCCGGAGAAATGGCGGATGGGGGCGGGGCAAAGCGGAAGGAGGGATTGAGTGCCTGGGGAGCCTGCGCAAGAGGAGGATTGAGAAGGGAGGGTGGGGTGAGAAGAGTTGAAGGAATTGAGAGGTAGAATCATTTGACATTCTGGTGTGCAAATACGAAAAGGCAGTTACTGAGACCCTCGTCCGGGTGCTGATCCATCCACCAGGCTTTCATTGTCTAACGGCGACAGTCTATATTTCTGCTCTTCAGTCTGTCCTTAGGATGAATCTCTAACTGAACTGAAGTAAGGAGAAATAGCCTTGAATCTTTGGAGGTCAGTTTTGGGATTGGAATTGTCTGGGGCCCCCAGGTGTGGGTGTGGCAGAGACCAGAGGCTCCTCCTGCATCTTCTCTCTTTTAACTTAAAAGACACCCTTGCCCCTTTCCCCGGGCCCTTTCTTTTTGGTGCAGAGAAAGGGGCGTGGCATCTGCCTTAGTTAATATTTGGGGGAGGAAAGGTTGAAGAGGAAAAAAGGATCCCTGAGAGGGGGAAAACTTTTGACCCACAGGGTTTCAAATCAGGAAAAGAACCAGAATTCGTCCACCAAAGGCTCAAAAACGCCCTTTCTGATCTGTCCTCAGGTCTGTCTTCTTTTTGGGCTCTGTGCAACTGCAGCTACAGTGGAAAAAAGCAAACTGCTCTTGATCCCAGGAGGTTGGTATGTGCATGAGCAACATCTAGGGACCTTGGGGGTAGGGAGTGGGACATCATAGCAGAATCTGAGGTCTCTACTGTTTTTCCAGCTCTCCACCAGCATTACCGATGTCTGTACTGCCTCTCGTCCCCCCATTTAGATGCTGCAAGTTGTAGGCATTGGCAGAGCAGGCTAAGGTTGAAGACGTAGAAAACATTAAACTAGGTCTGTGGATCAGCAAACACAGGCCTTGACACCTGTGCCTGGGTGCTAGCCCACCGAGCAAGCGTTGTGTCCCTAAACTCTTCTCTAAGTAAAACTGGTTAGATACGAAGTGAGCAAGAGCCCTAAGCCTCATTTTTATCCTTTACACCTAGGCCCTGCCTAAGCCTCAGCAGAACTTGTAAGCCTAAACTGAAGAGCCTCACCCGGACGAGCAGGCATCCCTTAACCTTAAGCAAGCCACTTCCACGCCCTGGATCAGTGAATAACCCCAGCTGCACCATGAGCCGCGTTCGGGATGCTGGTTGTGTAGCGGCGGGGATAGTGATAGGGGCTGGTGCCTGGTACTGTGTCTACAAATACACCAGGGGAAGAGACCAGACCAAGAAGAGAATGGCCAAGCCCAAAAACCGGGCTGTGGCTGGGACTGGAGCCAGGGCTAGAGCTGGGCTAAGAGCCGGATTCACAATCGACCTTGGGTCAGGATTCAGTCCCCCAACCTCAGTCCGCGCTGAAGCAGAGGACAGGGCTCAGGATGAAGCCTCTGCCCTGGACACAGTTGGAGCTGAGGCAGTGGCCCCAGCTGCATCCAGCGCTGAGGCTCAGAGTGGGGCAGGCGGTCAGGCCCAAGAGGCAGATGGAGCCGGGGTTGGGCCTAAGGCCGAATCAATAGTTGGGGCTGCAGTGGCTTCTACAATTGCACCACCTCCCGGGGTGACAGAGGCCCTTCGGGCAGCAGAAGCCCCTGCAATGACAGGGGCTCCCAAAGTGGCAGAAGCTCCCAGAGAAGCGGAGACTTCTAGGGCAGTGGTGCCTCCTGGGACAGTGGTGCCTACCGAAGCAACAGCACCCACTGAGGTGACCGAGGCTCCTGGGGTAGCAGCACCTACCAAAGTAGCTGAAGCTCCCGGGGTGGCATCGCTTACTGAGGCAGCTGAGACTCCTGTGCCCGCAACGCCTACTGGGGCTGCAGCACCTACTGGGGCTGCGGAGTCTCCTGGAACTTCTGGTCCCCCTAGAACAGCGGCGGTTCCTGGGACATCAGCCGCCAAGAAAGCAACCCCTGGGGCTCACACTGGGGCTATACCTAAAGCCACATCAGCAACTGGAGCGGTACCCAAAGGTGGAGCCAAGGGTGTAACCAGGTCCCGGAATGGGGGCAAGGGCAAGGGCAAGAAAAGCAAGGTTGAAGTAGACGAACTGGGAATGGGCTTCCGTCCTGGAGATGGGGCTGCAGCAGCTGCTGCAGCCTCTGCTAATGGCGGACAGGCTTTCCTGGCAGAGGTCCCTGATTCTGAGGAAGGGGAGTCCGGGTGGACTGACACAGAGTCAGATTCAGACTCTGAGCCCGAAACCCAGCGCAGAGGGAGGGGAAGAAGACCCGTTGCCATGCAGAAGCGCCCCTTTCCTTATGAAATTGATGAGATTCTGGGTGTTCGTGATCTCAGGAAGGTCCTTGCCTTGCTTCAGAAATCTGATGATCCTTTCATCCAACAGGTAGCTTTGCTCACTCTGAGCAACAATGCCAATTATTCATGCAATCAAGAGACAATCCGCAAATTGGGAGGCCTCCCAATTATTGCAAACATGATCAACAAAACTGATCCCCACATTAAGGAAAAAGCCTTAATGGCCATGAATAACCTGAGTGAGAATTATGAAAATCAGGGCCGGCTTCAGGTGTACATGAATAAAGTGATGGATGATATCATGGCCTCTAACCTGAACTCAGCAGTTCAAGTAGTTGGACTAAAATTTCTAACAAACATGACTATTACTAACGACTACCAGCACCTGCTTGTCAATTCCATTGCAAACTTTTTCCGTTTGCTATCTCAGGGAGGTGGAAAAATCAAGGTTGAGATTTTGAAAATACTTTCGAATTTTGCTGAAAATCCAGATATGTTGAAGAAACTTCTCAGTACCCAAGTGCCAGCATCATTTAGTTCCCTCTATAATTCTTATGTGGAATCAGAAATCCTTATTAATGCCCTTACTCTATTTGAGATTATCTATGACAATCTCAGAGCAGAAGTGTTTAACTATAGAGAATTCAATAAGGGTTCCCTTTTTTACTTATGCACTACATCTGGAGTGTGTGTTAAGAAAATTAGAGCCTTAGCAAATCACCATGACCTCTTAGTGAAAGTGAAAGTTATAAAGCTAGTGAACAAATTTTGATTGGTTATGTACCGTCAAAAGACTTGAAAGAAATTTCTTGATTTTGCAGTCTGGAAGTGTTGAATATTGAAAGTTACTGCTTTTCCACTTGCTCATGTAGTAAAGGGATCCTTTCAGCTGCCAGTGTTGAATAATGTATCATCCAGAGTGATGTTATCTGTGACAGTCACCAGCTTTAAGCTGAACCATTTTATGAATACCAAATAAATAGACCTCTTGTACTGAAAACATATTTGTGACTTCAATCGTGCTGCTTGGATGGAAATATTTTTACTGGTTCTTCTGAATTGACAGTAAACCTGTCCATTATGAATGGCCTACTGTTCTATTATTTGTTTTGACTTGAATTTATCCACCAAAGACTTCATTTGTGTATCATCAATAAAGTTGTATGTTTCAACTGACAAAAAGTCGTTCTAATGCTTGAATTTAAAACCCAGCTGGAGAGATAAGGTACATAAATACAAAAGGATATATACAAAGATCTATGAAAAATAATAAATAAATACAAAAGTATTACTAACAGTACCTGGGCATATGCTCTTTGTCAAATATACACGATCTGCTTAAATGAAGCAGAGGTTGCTGAGAAAGTTTCAAGGAGGAAGGGCGCACTTAAGCCGAGCCCTGAAGGACAACATAAAAGGGCATTCCAGGAGGGGGAAATGCTTTGGAGAAAGGCATGAAAGTGAGAAATCCGTTCCTGTGATAGGAAGATAGCCAGTTTGCTTGGAATGGAAGCCATGGGAAGAGGAATAATGAGAGATAAATGTGAAAATTCAGAGTGAGGAAAGTTTAAGGAAGATCCTGAACCCCAAGTCAAAATATTGAAATAATATCCTGTCATATTATGCAAGTCACTGAACAGTTTTGAATAAAGGAAAAATAGTCTGGTGGCAATATGAAAGATGGATTGGAGCTATGTTGGAGACTGGACATTTATTAGAAAGTTAGAATATGCCAAGCAAGAGATGATGAGGGGTGAAGTGGGGTGGTGACTAAAGGAACTGTTAATGTATGATGATAATAAGAGACAAAACAAAACAAGAAGGACGAAGAGCTGCTGCCTGACACTTGTCTGTGAATCAACAAAGCTGGAGGACTGTGTAACCTCATTCAGGTCCTGAGAGGGAAGAGCCCTCTTTGGGGGGCAACTGAGGAGACAGCACAATGACAAAGTGAGTCACCATTTGGGGTGAGAAAAAAGCAGTGTGGCAGAAAGAATGACTCTTGGCACAGAGCAGTGGTTGGCTTCCTAGGGTTAGAGGTTTAGGCCTGCCGTCTTTTAGAAGAAGAGCACTGGTGAGGCCTTGATGGGAGTCCCCATCCCCACTCCCAAGTTCACTTATGAGCAGGTATACCTTCCTCCCTCCCCTCCCTGGCCCACTGAAGCAATTAGAAAGTGGGAGGGTCCCAGAGATTTTTCCAAACCCAGCCTGCTTTCCTGACACCCTTTATGGTTAACAGTATATTGTATACTTAAAAATTTCAGAAAGAGTAGATGTTAAGTGTTCCAACCACAAAAGGTAACTATATGGGGCAAATGCATATGTTAATTAGCTTGGTTTAGCCATTCCACAATGTATACATATATCAAAACACCATGTTTACCCCTAAGTATATACAATTCTTATTTGTTTAGTAAAAATACATTTTTTAAAAATTGTTATATACTTCTATATTGGCATGAAAAGACATTAACTACATGTAAGGGCCTGTTGCATCAGTCAAAAAGTCCACACAATTAAAACTGGGTGAAAATTCTTTCAGATGTTTATTATATACATCTCTGTGTATTTTTTTTCATAAAATTGGAATCATATTGTATGATAGTGGTTCTCAATGTGTAGTCCATGGGCTACTGCAGGTCCCTGAAACAGTAAGGTCAAAACTATTTTCAAAACAATAGTAACGTGTTATTTTCTGTTTTTCACTGAGTTGACATTTGCACTGATGGTGCAAAAGCAATGGCGGGTAGAACTGCTGGTGCCTTAGCATGGATTAAGGCAGTGTCCCCATACTATACTAGTAGTGATTGCATTCTTTAGAACCACACGCTCTAATTTTTTTAATCCAAATTTATTTAAAAATGTCTTTAATAATAAAGTCCTTATTTATATAAATTATATATGATAAAATCTCAATGATTGAGTGCATGTCTTTTTAATATTCCGTGTGATGAAATAGGAAGTACGCACAAAGCATTTCTGCCGCATAGCTTAGGACAATGGTTGTCTCTAAGGTAAATATTTGCATAATCATTTTAGTTGTACACTGAATTAGCTGCTTTTTTCATGGAACATTAGTTTTACTTGAAGAATGACTGGCAGACAAACTATGGTTTTTCAGACTTGGGTATTTATTAGAGATTTTCTTGAAAATGAATGAAGTGAGACTTCAAGAAAAACCACTGACAGGATTTGTCACCAACAATAAAATTTGAGCTTTTAAGCAAAATTAGAAATGTATAAAACTTGCATCCACAAATGCAAGCTTGACAGCTTCTCTTGAAGATTTTTCTGAAGAGATCAGTGGTGATAATAATGGAGGTGATGGCCTTTTTTCTTTTTCTCCTAGGAGAAAATTGATGGAGGACCCTAGGGCTTATTGTTGTTCTTACTCAGTTTTACTGTAATCATTGTAACCCATATGACATCGAATCCATGGCTATTTAATAAATAATACAATTGCTGTGGTAACAACATGACCCTGAGTGAGGTTAGACCCAAGAATTTTTGAACCCTTACTAAGGGGAACCTGAAAATATGTCAGTCCTGGAAAAGGACTTCTGGGGTAAGATAGTATTTGAGTTTGTATTTGGAAGATGGATGCATCAGCATCTCCTGGCTTGATCCTCACTATTCAGGTAGTCTAACCAGCTTCATCTGCTCTGATTAACAGTGGAAACTTCCATAATCTTCAGGTGAAACCTAAATTCCTGTACAGAGATGTGTGGTCTGGCCTAATAAACAAACTACAAATCACACAATAGGGAAATGCTTTATTTCCTAAGGTCTGGATTTTTGTGCCTTAAATCACATCACATGTGAAAGTACGAGCATAGTTCAGGTGTGGCTAAATCCTAAAAGAGTAGTTCTTTGAAAGATTTAACCTCATGGAATAATAACAATAGGTACCAGAAATTGAACATCAGCTGTATAGTGTTCTATTATTCTTGGAGTTCCTGGAGCTGCATTTGTTTCCACCCTTTATCAGGCCAGGTTATTCAACTTTTCCATTGTAAGATCTATTACAATATATTTCCTTAAATTATCTTTTTGTGCTTAAGCAAAAGGTCTCATACTAAGAGTAAGATGAGAGATGGGGTAGTAAGCAATAGAGTCTCATGAAATCATGGGATATTTGGGTTGAGGTGGGCAAAATGCAAATGAGACTTCCTTCCCAATCTGGGGTGGAAAACAGTCTATAATTAATTGAGAGCTTTCCCTGTTACAAAAGTTCTATGTGACAAGGTAATTGCTCCTATAGAACAAATGGGGAAGAGGAATTGAGTGGGATCAGGTATTTGTATCTAGGGACACCGAACAACTTCCAGTGAAAACAATGAGTAGGCTTGAATATGGAATTTAAATGTAAAAGATAAAACAACAAGGAATCCTACTGCAAGAATCCTTTCCAGTTAAGGCTGTCATACAGAGATCTCTTGAAGAATGAGTTTAGGAATTGACCTTGTCTATTACTTAACTGTAATATCAGTTGAATTCACCACCTTACCAGGTTTCCTTAGTGAAACTGGAAACACTGGTAACCGGGATAGGTAATCTGGCAAATCCTGAGCCTCTTTGGGATTTTTGAAAATAGTTCCCACTATGCCCTGCTTATAAAGAAAATAACAATTTGCCTCATATGCCCCCACTGAAATTCGTATTTTAAAATACGAGTTTGATATTTTAAAATATGAGGTTGATAATTCAATATTAAAACCAGAGAATTAGATTTTCAATGTGCCTGACTAGGGGACATAGTTTAGATCAGTCCAAATTAATTGCAGTTAGAGTTCTCACCTATTGTTAATACATGAATAATATATTGATTAGCTCTAGACTTAAGTTAGACATGAATGGTAAAATTTCAAGAACAACCACTAAAATTATAGAAATAGAGTATATAATATCTAGAGCAATAAAAGAAAAAATGCACTTTGAGAAAATATTTTTAATCCAAAAGTAGGTGAGAAATGAGAAAAGTGAAGCCTCAAAAAAGGAAGACAAATAGAAAGTACATAGTTCAAATGTATTTGTAATCACAATAAGTGAAAGTGGCTAAATTTACTTGTTAAATATATATAACGGGATTTTGAAAACCATCTACATGCTAAATAATAAGGATGCAGAAATTTTGAAAGCAAAAAGATAGGAAAAGTTATATCATGTAAGCATTAACCAAAAGGAGGCTGGCATAGCCAAGTAAATATGAGACTAAATAGATTTTAAAGCAAAAAACATTGTTAAAGATAAAGAATGGGTGAATGATTAAACACACTGTTACATCCATAACCTAGAATACCATTTGGAAATAAAAATGAATGAACTATTGATACATACAACAACCTAGATTAATCTCAGGGGCATTATACTGAGTGAGAAAACAAATCTCAAAAAGTCACGTACTATGTGATTCCGTTTTTATAACATTCTTCTTTTAGCTTTGCTTTGTTATTGATACATAATAATTGTAGTATTGGTGGGGTACATGTGATGCTTTGATATGTGCCAACAAGGTGTAATGATCAAGGATATTCAGGATATCCACCACCTTAACCATTTGTCATTTCTTTGTGTTGGGACCATTTCAAATCTTCTAGCTATTTTGAATTATTGTTAACTATAGTCACCCTACTGTGCTATCGAACTCTAGAACTTATTTCTTCTATCTAACTGTATGTTTGTACTCATTAACCAACCTCTCTTCATCCCTCGCTACCCGCCTCACCCAGTTCCCAGACTCAGGTAACTATCATTCTACTCTCTACCTCCATTAGATGAACTTTTTTTTGGCTCCCTCATGTGAGTGAGAACGTGCAATTGCCTTTTTGTGCCTGGCTTATTTCACTTAACATAATGACCTCCAGTTCTATCCATGTTGCTGCAAATGACAGGATTTCATTCTTTTTATGGCTGAATAGTATTCCATTGTGTATATATAACATATTTTCTTTATCCATTCATCCATTGATGGACACTTAGGTTGCTTTCACATCTTGGTTATTGTGCATAGTGCTGCAATAAACATGGGGGTGCAAGTATCCCATTGATATACTGATTTTCTTTTCCTTGGATAAATATCCAGTGGTGGGACTGCTAGATTGGATGATAGTTCTAACTTTGTTGTTTTTGAGAAACCCCTATACTCTTTTCTGTAATGGCTGTACAAATTTATATTCCCACTAACAGTATATTAGTGTCCTCTTTTCTCCACGTCCTCACCAGCATGTTATTTTTTTGTCTTTTTGATAGTAGCCATTCTAAATGGGGTGAATTGATATCTCATTCTGGTTTTGATTTGCATTTATTTGATAATTACTGATGTAGAGCATTTTTTCATATACCTGTTGGCCATTTGTATGCCTTCTTTAGGGAAATGTCTGTTGAGATCCTTTGCCCACTTTAATGGAATTATTTGGGGTTTTGCTCTTGAGTTGAGTTCCTTGTATAACAGTCTTAAAATGAAAAAATTATAGAAATAGAAAACAGATTCATGGTTGCCAGGTGTTAGGCGTGGTAGGGTGGGTAGTGTGTATCACTGGAAAGGGGCAGCACAAAGGATATCTCTGTGGGGATAGAATAGTTCTGCATCTTGATTGCAGTGGTGTGATACAACGGTATAGAACTATATGATGCATTTTCTACCAGTATCAACTTCCTAATTTTAATATTGTACTACAGTCATATAAGATGTAGCCACTGGAGGAAACTTTTAGGAAAGGTACAGAAGACCTGTTGGTATTATCCTTGCAATTACAGGTAAATATATAATTATTTCACAATAAAAGTTTTTAAATGATGATAAAAAGTTAAATTTGCCAAAAAATTATAAATTTGTAAGTATATATGAAATAACCTGAAAATATATAAAGAAGCTGGGCACAGTGGCTCAGCCTGTAATCCCAGCACTTTGGGAGGCTGAGGCAAGTGGAGCGCTTCAGGTCAGGAATTCAGTAACAGGCTGGCCAACATGATGAAACCCCATCTCTACTAAAAACACAAAAAATTAACCGGGTGTGGTGATGCGTGCCTGTAATCTCAGCTAATCAAGAGGCTGAGGCAAAAGACTCGCTTGAACCAGTGAGGCGGAGGTTGCAGTCAGCCGAGATTGCACCATTGCACTCCAGCCTGGGTGACACAGCGAGATTCCATCTCAAAACATATATATGTATATATAAAGAAAAATGTCATGGAACTATAAAAAGAACAAATCAACAATCACACGGAAGAATACAACATACTTCTCTAAAGTATTTAAAGAATAAGGAGAACGAAAATTATTCTATTATTATATCTTGATAGTAAAGATATAGAATATTGAGCAATGTGGTCAACAATCTGATTTAATGGACATACACAAAATCCTGCACCAAATAATAGGAGAATACACTTTCTTCTCAAGCATACAGGGACTATTTATAATAATGATAATGAATTTGGCCATAAAACAGATCTCAACAAATTTCCAAGAATCAATGTCATAATAATCACTTTATTTGACCAAAATGCAATTAGGATAGAAATAAATAACAAGGTAATATGTTTTTAAAACCATGTATTTGAAACTTTTATTTTATTTATTTATTTATTATTTTGAGACGGGTTCTCACTCTGTCGCTTGGGCTGGAGTGCAGTGGCGCGATCATGGCTTACTGCAACCTCCGCCTCCCGGACTCAATGGATCACACCACCTCAGCCTCCCAAGTAGCTGGGACTACAGGTGCATGCCACGTTGCACGGCGAAGTTTTGTATTTTTGGTAGAGACGGGTTTCTCTATGTTGCCCAGGCTGGTCTCCAACTCCTAACCTCATGTGATTCTCCTGCCTCTCTGTATTATCCTTGCAATTACAGGTAAATATATAATTATTTCACAACAAAAGTTTTTAAATGATGATAGAAAGTTAAATTCGCCAAAAATTTATCAATTTGTGAGTATTTAATAAAATAACCTCAAAACATATAAAGAGGCCGGGCACAGTGGCTCAGCCTGTAATCCCAGCACTTTGGGAGGCTGAGGCGGGTGGCCTCCCATAGTGCTGGAATTACAGGTGTGAGCCATCACCTACAGTCATGTTTGGAAATTTACAAAAAAAAAACAAACAAACAAAAACTTTTTTGTAGTTTATGGGTTAAAAAAGGAAGCATAATAGAAATTTTAAAACACTGAAAACTGAATAATAACAAAAACACTAAATACCAACATTTGTAGGATTCAGTAAAAACAGTATTGCTTTTTTTTTCTTTATTTCTTCTAAAAGGAAAAAAAATGGGATACATTTGCAGAATGTGCAGGCTTGTTACATAGGTATACGTGTGCCATCGTGGTTTGCTGCGCCTATTGACCCGTTCTCTAAGATCCCTCCTCTCACCTCCCACCCTCCAACAGGCCCTGGTGTATGTTGTTTCCCTGTGTTCCTGTGTTCTCAATGAAAATATTATTTCAAAGGAAATTTATGGTCTTAAGTTTTTATGTTATATGAAATGTCTACAACAGGCAAATCTATAAAGACAGAAAGTAAAGTAATACTTGAAAGGAGAGGCAGAGGCAAGATGAAGAGTGACAACTCATAGGTGCAGGATATCTGTTTGGAGTCATGAAAATATTTCACAATTCATTGTGGTGATGGTTGCACAACTCTGGAAGTATACAACAAAAGGTTGAATTTTACACTTTAAATAGGTGAATTGTTTAGAATGTGAATTGTATCTCATAAAGCTGTTTTAAAAATCTTATGTTAGACTGGGGGGAAAAAAAGGTAAGCATTAATGAGCTAAGCATCCAAATCAAAAGTTGGAAATAGACTGATAGAATAAACATAAAGATAATAAAATGAAAAAGACAAGAGCAGAAATAGACGAAATAGAAAAAAATACGTTTGATAGAATTTTAAAAAATGAAAAATTGGTCCTGAAAAGATATAATTTTAAAAGCAAACCTTTGGTAAGACTAATCAAGAAAAAAGGTGAAAATAAACAATATTAGCCTTGAACAAGAGGACATAATAATGAACATGCAGTGATTTTAAGAGATAAGAGAATACCATAATTAACTTTATGACAATGAATTTGAAAATGTGGATGAAATGGATACATTATTGGAAAAATAAAACTTGCCAAAATTGGCTCAGAAAGAAACAGAGAATTCAAAGGGTCCTATAACCACGGAAAAAAATTAAATCAGCAGTTTAAAAGTTCCCTGCCCCTCTCCTTAAAAAATAGACCCAGATGTAACAGATAAAGTCCAATCTTATACAAACTGTTCTATAGCCTAGAAATAAGTAATGTTCTTCAATGCGTTTTATGAGTCAAATATCTTTTATATTAAAACCAACACGATCAGTATAAAAAAATGAAATTTCAAACAAGTCTCAAAATATAGATGTGAAAATCTTAAACAAAATACCAGCAAGTAGAATCCAGCAATGTATTTTAAAAAGTCATGATCAGAATGGTAAGGCAGAGCTGGCTTAACATTTTAAAAAATCTATCAAAGCTTAATTGATACATTCTAACACTATATGGAAATATAAAGACCCAACAAGAGCTACATCAATTTGGAAACAAAGGATACTTACTCTACTGGAAACTTACTCTACTAGATAGTAAGATACACTGTATGTGTCAGTCAGGGTAACAATATGCTATACTGAAGTAACAAATGAACCTCAAAACCTCAGTGAAGTAAACAAAGGTTTATTTCCTATTTACGTAAAATTTAATGATTAGGCAGCTCTCCAATCTTCCACGCAGTTACTCAGGAACCTAAGACTTCTTCCATCTTGTGGTTCCTCCATCTAAACACACAGCCTTTTACACCAGTTTTAAATAACTTTAACCCAGAAATAATAAACATTACTTTGCTTGTAGTGTGTAGTCCAGATAGCCATATGACCTCAATCTAACTGCAAGGCAAGTTAGGAAAGTAAGTACAAAAATCATTTGGTGAGTACCAGCTATCCCTGCCATGTCATAGTAACAAAAGTAATATGGAAGAGATAAATAGATAAATGGAAGTGCTTGGAGACAGACTTAAGTAGATACAGAAAAAAACTGGCAGCACAAATCAGTGGAGAAAGAATGGACGGTTTAATATATGGAATTGGAAAGACTAGCTATTTGAAGAAAAATAAAGCTGGAACCCCCCTTAGCACCAAGTATAAATCCAGACTACAGAGAACAAAATAAATATGAAAGCTAAAATTGTGAAGTTAATAGATGATAATATAGAAGAATATCTTTGTGGCCTAGAATTAGATAACAATTTCTTAAACAAAACCTCAGAAGTAGATGCCATAAGACACAAAAGATTAATAGATTTGATTACATAAAAAATAAGAATTTATATTCAATGAGAGATACCATAAACAAAGTTAATAGATGACAGAGAAAACTTATTTACAATACCTTTAACAAAGGATTAATAGCTAGCATATACAAAGTACTCCTGCAAATCCAAAAGAAAAGGACAGGAATACACTGCCCTATAGTGACAAAAGAGGACGGACAGGTGAGATGGCTCCTGCCTGTAAAGCCAGTGCTTTGGGAGGCCAAGGCAGGAGGATAGCTTGAGGCCAGGAGTTGAAGACCAGCTTAGGCAACATGGCAAGGTCCTGTCTCTACAAAGAAAAAAAAAAAACTATTTTAAAAAATTGGCTGAGTGTGATGGTGCATGCCTCTGCTTCCAGCTACTTGGAGCAGCTAGGCAGAAGGATCGCTTGAGCCCAGGAGGTCAAGACTGCAGTGAGCCATGTTCGTGTCACTGCACTCCAGCCTGGGTGACAGAGTGAGACCCTATCTCAAAAAATAAAATAAAGTAAAATAAGAAAAATAAACTGACAAAATATGACAAATATACCCCAAGGAAATGAAAACCAAAATGCTCAGAAATAAATGAAGAGATGTTCAAACTCATTATCAACCAGTTAGTTGCTAATTAAAATTCAATTATAAATCCGTTTATACCTATTTGGCTGGCAAAAATTTTAAAGCTGGGACATGCCAATTGTTACTGAAGGTACAGAGATAGAGGAATTCTAACGCACACAGCTGATTAGAGTTTAGACTGGAGCTGCTATTCCAAAGAGCAATCTGACATACATAAATGAATTATACATATGCCCTATGGCTCAACAATTCCATTCATTTTATATACATTCCAGAACACTTTTCATATAGGTCCATAAGGGGACATGCATGAGGACGTTCATCACAATGTATGAGATAACAGTAAGTTGGAAGCAGTATAGATTTTATTTCCAGGAAAATGAGGAAGTAAATTGGAGTGGATGAATACCGTGGTACGTTATACAACAGCGTGAGACTACAGACGATGTACACAGAGCGACATAGATGGATCTTTAAAAAAATATTACTGAGTGGGGAAAAAAGTCAGAATGAGATCCACAGCACCATACTACTATCTAAATCCATGCATACAAAATAAAGTAAGTTTTAAAATAAACAAACATACACATCAAATAAATTAGAAGGTTGCTTTTGGGGAGGAGATGGAAGTAAAGAATAGAGAATAAAGGAAACAAATAAAGTAGTAAATGAATTAATAAAGAAAAGAAAATGGGTTTGATTAGATCAATGCAGATGGTATGCTACGAAGGGAAGAATATGGTTAGTATAATCCTCATCACCTAAGGTCCAAAAAAAAAGGAAAGAAAATAATCCATTAATGTTGTAGTAGTATAAAAGTCTAAACTGCTGTAATGAAAAACTCAAAAATTGTATGACTTAAAAAATGTATTTTCATTACCAAAAGAGTCCGAAGTTAATGTTCCAGGTCAGCAGAGAGGCTCTGCTACACATGGACATTCAGGGTCCCAGGCTCATTCCATCTTGTAGCTCCACCCTTCTCTGGGTACTCAAAGTTACCTGCGCTCAGCGGGTAGCTAGGAAAAGAGAGAGCACACGTCAAGTATGAGGACGTTTTATGAGAGAAAGTCTGGAACACATCACTGCTGCCACAATCCACTGGCCAGAACTCAGTCTCCTGGTTGCACCCAATCATAAGGGACGCTGACCACTATAGCTAGACCACTATTAACCAGTCTAGCTGGATTCCAAGGAGTGGGCAGAAAGCATGGATATTGGAGAGCATAACAGCCTCTACCACAGTTTGCAAGAACTTTGTTAAGGGAATTATAAAATGTTTTTAAAAGATATTAATCATCCACAATGCTGGTCTCAGTGACTGCTTTTCCTGGGCAATGGTTTACAAATGTTTTCAACCTCACTGGTACATTTCTCAGGGTTAGTTTGATGCCCAAATTTCTCTCTCCACCCTCAATGTCCATGATCAGTAATGTCTTCCGTTTCCCCTGCAACTGTGTCCATCCCCCAAAACGTGAGGGCAGAGAGGCAGGCAGTGATTGGAATTAGAAAATGGACAGGATGTTGGTAACAGAGGCAGGGAATGAACATGAGATTTGTACTTCCTCACATTTTCACTTTCTCATGTACTATTACCGCCTTAAAAAAATAAGCATCAGTGGCGAGGCGCAGTGGTTCACGCCTGTAATCTTAGCACTTTGTGAGGCCAAGGCAGGCAGATCACCTGAAGTCAGGAGTTCAAAACCAGCCTGGCCAGCATGGTGAAACCCCATCTCTACTAAAAATATAAAAATTAGCTGGGCGTGGTGGCACACGCCTGTAGTCCCAGCTA
>NW_012117210.1:609477-613604 GCF_000951035.1 Colobus angolensis palliatus
ATCCCATTCTTTCGTAAATCATTGAACATTTTCTTCCTTCTGACTATTCAGAGGGTTCTCTTGGGGACATATACAAAACGATCCCATTGAGAAATGATCCCATTGAGAAATCGTATCAGCTGTTAGTCAAGCCACAGTCTCTACCCAGCTTAACTGTCCTGCTTTCTCCTGACATTAAATTCTGAGCATAGTTATTTTAAAGCTACAACTAAGGTAATCAATATACAATAATGGTAGCTGGAGCAATGTGCTAATGTGAAGTATCAGAGACTGCCGGGCGTGGTGGCTCACACCTGTAAACCCAGCACTTTGGGAGGCCGAGGTGGATGGATCACCTGAGGTCTGGAGTTTGAGACCAGCCTGGCCAACATGGTGAAACCCCATCTCTACTAAAAATATAAAAATTAGCTGGGCGTGGTGGCACACGCCTGTAGTCCCAGCTACTCAGGAGGTTGAGGCAGGAGAATTGCTTGAATCCCGGAGATGGAGGTTGCAGTGAGCCTAGATCATGCCAATTCACTCCAGCCTGGGTGACAGAGCGAGAGACTCTGTCTCAGAAAAAAAAAGCATCAGCACGCAATCATTTTTACAATCAGAGAAAAAATGAAGTTACTCTCACTGAAAAATTAATGAGGAATTAATCTGGGAAAATCTATCATAAAAATATTTTTGGTCAGGCACAGTAGCTCACACCTGTAATCCCAGCACTTTGGAAGGCCAAGGCAGGTGGATCACTTGACGCCAGGAGTTTGAGACCAGCCTGTCCCACATGGTGAAACCCTGTCTCTACTAAATATACAAAAATCATCTGGGGATGGCAGTGCACACCTGTAATCCCAGCTATTCATGAGGCTGAGGCAAGAGAATCACTTGAACCTAGGAGGTGGAGTTTGCAGTGAGCCAAAATCGTGCCACTGCACTCCAGCCTGGGTAAGAGTGAGGGAAACCAAGTCTAAAAAAAAAAAAAAGTTCAACTTAAGAGGGAGGAAGTGCCTTAGCACAATTAAGTTTTATGAATGTATTGCTTTTCTGCACAAGAAGAGTTTATAAACATGCTAAGGTATTTGATAAGGTAATTGGTAAGGTTTTTGATAAGGTATTTAGAAGGATTAGACTGAATCCTTCTAAACAATGAGATTTAACTCTGGGCAAAGGGAAGAGCTGTGAGATTGATGCTGCAAGGTATGAGGAATGCAGAGATGGTCCTATCCTTTCTGGCCAGTCAAGATCGGGGGAAGGTGCTGCCCCCATCCCCTCTCATATTTCAGAACCTCTCATCTCCTGCATATGGGCACCTGACTCTTGCTCACTTCAAAAATATACCTGGACAAATGACCAAGGTGGTGACCTGAGTAAATGCTTTTGGATCCTTCCCTCCTCCCTCTCCTAAATTTCCACTGGGGTAATCCAGCCCCAGCAGAGAAGGGAGCACTATTCCTGCCACTGGAAACCAGAATGCATGCCTTCTAGACCCTTGCAGCTGAGGGTGTCCATGAGGCCTGGAGAAGTGATTGCTGGGGGAGTGTCCCTAACTGTCTCCCTGCTCTCTGCCCTTATTCACAGTGTCTGAGTGGAAGCCTCCCTGGATGCTATCTGCTGCCTCCCACCTATCATGAGCAGTGCAGTCTGGTGGGCCTTTCATGCCCCAAATCTGCATCTCCAGGGAATCTAGGGAACCTAGCCTTACTGCAAGTTTGCTGCCTTCCAGTCACCTTCCTCCTTAGTGGCCCCTCAGCCAGGCTAAGGACAGTGTCCAAGAAACTCTCACCTACTGACCATACTGATTAACTTAGACCATGTGTTCTCAACTGGACAAGTCTATAAATTCCTGGAAATTGTATACAAGGCTATGTATTGGGAGTGAAGGGAGGGTGCATATAAGTTTTCCAGGTGAGAAGCTATAAGCCATAATTATTAACACGTTTTTAATGGGAAGTATAACCCTAAATATATTAAAAACCACTGGCCCAGAAGGTCTATGTTTATATTTGTTCTAAATAGGATGATTGTTTTTAATAGTAAAACTAGTATAGTCATTGTAAAAATGTCAAACAATGCAGAATGTATTGTATTCATTCATTCACTTAATAAGTCTCTATTGAGCGCCTATGCAAGGCATTGAGAATACAATGGTAGGAAAAACAGACTAGGTCTTTGTATTCATGAAGCTCACAGATTAGTGGGGTATATACATTAATCAAATAATCACATGAGTGTATGGATAATTATAATGCCACATAAATACAAAGAAGGAATGGAACACAAATATGTATATGAGTATATAGCAGCAGATCAAGACATAGTCTGAGGGGCTAAAAAGGAAACAAAGAAAGCTTTCCTAAGGAAGTAAAATTTGAGAGGAAATAAGGAAAAGTATAAGTACTAGGCAAAGAGGATAATATAAATGTCTTGTAATCATACATCCTGCAGAATGCCATTGCTAACACATATGTATAATTGGAATAAATCACAGTCCACAAACCCAAGTGTATAAAACATCCAGCTTTTATTTTCCATAGCAGTACTCATAATTTATATTTTGTCTTCTCATCCCATTGTGGTGCTGAAATGGAATCAGTTTAGGATCTGCTGTGTTTTCCGTTGTGTGTCTAAGATCAAAGATGCTTACAAAGCACCTTAGAATTGTTGGAAGAGGTCCACATGATTCTAGTATTATTGCTCTACATAACTCGCCATTCTCATTCCTTCCTCATGACCTTTTCAGATATTGTAGCTCTCTAGTTTGCTTGTGTCAACCTTGAATGATCAAGACTTTCTGTGCTGCTTCCCTGCCTTTGCTATGCTGAGATACAGAAAACTTCGTTAGACTCGATACTATATGTTTAGAAGCAATATAAAGCAGTCATGCTTCAGGTATTTCTTAATAGGTATGACATGTCACCTACACAATTTAATCCAACAAAACTGTTCAACGAATTTCCAGTCAACAGCAGATTGAACTGACTTGGAAAGCTTCCCCCTTCCCACTTGAAACTCACATATATGATAGAATACTCACCTTCTCTAAAAACAGTAATGTAGTCAAGTTCATGGTCATGAAATGGAAATCTCTAAGAAACAAAGAAGGAGCTAGCAACAATGAGCTGGAGATGAAGACAGACGGCTATTGGCTTTAAGATCTAGAGACCAGGATTCAATCCCACATAGGGATAGAAAACAATGCCTCTATGCAGTGGAAGATGGGAAGCTGGTACTAAGCTCCAATCTAAATCTAGACGCCACAGAAACACAACCAGCACATGAAATAATAACTAGAAAACTTTATCCCACAGCAAAGATACATGAGAAGAAAGCTCATCTTTTATATGAAGTCATGGGTGGATACGGAGCCCCCTGGGAGCAATCAGAATCCAGGCCAGCTCCATTCATAGGCTGAATTCATAATCTGTACACGTGAGAGAACTCAAAAGACATACACTAATATAAAAATTAATCTGGAACTGGTGAAACTTTTATAGCCCTAGCAGAGACAAAGGCAAGGAGAAAATATAGATCTCAATAAATCACCCAGAATGCAGCACACAAAGATAAAACAGTACAAAATATGAATGAGAAGCTAGAAGACATGGCAGAAAAAGAGAAAGATTCAAAATATACCTAGAATGAAGTCCATAAAGATAGTCTTGAGAGAAATGAGGAAGGGACAATATTTGAAGAGATAGTGGCATGAATTTTTCAATAACTGATGCAAGACATGAATCCTTGAGCAGCATAAATAGAAGTAAAGCCATAGCTTGATACATCTTAGGGAAGAGCACCAACTATACCTAACACTATATTTTCATGTGTTTAGGCTTTGGGAAATCAAAAAGCCCTTCCATAAACCTTTCCTGAAGCAAGGAATGGGAAAATGGAAAAGTAAGAAATATTCTGGGAAACAAAAGAACATAAGTTTATATATAAAACATACTATTCTGTCATATATGCACGTGTAAATATTTACAATCTCTAGTGAAATGGTAAATCTTTTTTTAAGAAAAAATAAGAAACTGGCCGGGCGCGGTGGCTCAAGCCGGTAATCCCAGCACTTTGGGAGGCCGAGACGGGCGGATCACGAGGTCAGGAAATCGAGACCATCCTGGCTAACCCGGTGAAACCCCGTCTCT
>NW_012117210.1:614114-638424 GCF_000951035.1 Colobus angolensis palliatus
GGATGGATCACCTGAGGTCTGGAGTTTGAGACCAGCCTGGCCAACATGGTGAAACCCCATCTCTACTAAAAATACAAAAATTAGCTGGGCGTAGTGGTGGGCCCCTGTAATCCCAGCTACTTGGAAAGCAGAGGTAGGAGAATCGGTTGAACCTAGGAGGCAGAGGTTGCAATGAACTGAGATCAGGCCATTGGACTCCAGCCTGGGCAACAAGAGAGAAATTTCATCTCAAAAAAATAAAAAGAAAGAAAAGAAAAAAGAAGCATCAGAGACTTGTAAGGGATGGGGAAGACAAATTGAGAGAGTAAGTATATTATGGATTACAGTCTAAAGATATTTTCTTAAAATCTTTAATCCATCACTTAGGTAGGCCTCTCTAGGTATGTCTAAGAAACAGTATATGAAGCAAAATGTTGATACAGTGAAGAAATACAGAATCACAAAATTGATTTCAATCAATCCCAGTTTTGCCTATCCCCAAAAAGACCTTCCTTGGAGTTTTCCATTCTCCAAATTTCTCCAGTCCCTTGTAGTATTTCCGTAGGGGACAATTCATATCCATTGTCTGTGCATTTCAAAATTTGTATTATTTCTGACTGAAATAGAACTATAGAAAAGAGTCAAATATCATATTTAGCAGAAAGCAATAACAACACTGGAAGAAATAAAATTAAAACAAAAAATAATTTCTGGAATTGAGAAACATGATTTTCAAATTTAAAAACTCAGACTAAATGAAAGAGATAATGTCACTGTTGAAAATTGAATAAGCAGCCAAGGTGATCAGGTGAAAATTTAAACAATAAATGAAAATGATGAAGACAAAGATAAATTTTGGATGACCCATCCAAAAGGCCCAATACATTAATGAATTTCTAGGATGAGGAAGAGAAATAGATGGAGAACTGATAGGTAAAGAAATTATGAAGAAAAAATTCTCTAATCTAGAGAAAATCTTGAGGCTGAACAAGAAAGACATACCCCAAGTGCCAGACACCATTATTTTTTAAAAGTTCAAATGCCTAGAAGTATCATTATAAAATTCATAAATTCCAATGATAGAGAATATTATAAAAAAGAAGTTACATAAAAAGGAAAAATATCTGACAGGTAAATTATTTTTACTCGCCATCCTGGAAGTAAGAAAACAAGGAAATATCCACACACTACTAAAAGGAAAGAGTAGTAACCCCAAAATTGTGTGCCCAACCTAGATAATCATTACAAGTCAAGGTGAAGTAAGATATTCAAGCATGCAAAGATTCAGAGAGAATACAATCCATTTCTAAATTATCACAGGTAGCATTTATTGAGCACTTAGTACTTGTCAGGTGCTGCTCTGAGCACTTTACATATCTTTACATATCAGCTCAACAACCTTATGAGATAATCCAATTCTTAGCTTCATTTTCACATAAAGAAATTGAGATAGACAGTGGTTTAAAACTCACCCAAGAAAATACAGCTTTTAAATAAATAGCTTTTAACTCAGCCACTGTCATTCTGAGATCACAAATGTAACCACTATGTACTGAATGCTACTTGGACTTTGTATAAATGTTTCTAAAGGTTTCCTATTTTTGAAGTCAGGGAGCAGTGGGAAAATAAGGTGCCTCAGCGGGTGGTGTAATTATCTCATTTGGATTCAACAGTAGAGAAACATTGTTTGATTTTGAGTGCTAGCACTCATGGAATGAAGTGTGCAGAAAAGCATAGTAAATTTTCTGAACTCACAATATAATGAATATGTAAGAATAGAAGTTTGAATAAACCAAAAAAAAAAAAAAGGAAAAGGAAATGGGGCTCAACAAAATAAAATTAATAGTAAAAATAATAGGAACGTAAAACAAAATGAAGAGAATAAAATCAACGGTATTAACTGTCGGACTAAAGGTAAAAGGGCACAGACCATGATAGTGAATTAAAAATCCAACTATATGTTCTTTATAAGAAACACACCTACAACACAGCAACAAAGAAACATTGAAACAAATCAGTGGGTGAGGAGGTATCAGGCATAAGCAAGCAAAAAGAAAACATGGTTGAAAATATTAATATAAGCCAAAGGAAGCTCTAAAAAAACACAGTTTAAATCATTATTTGTGTGAATGAAAATGACACCTCTAAAGAAATTATAATAATCTTGTATGTACCAAACAGCATTGCAACTAAACAGATAAAGCAAAAACTGTTAGAATTACAAGGAGAACTTTAATACACCTCTATTGGAATTTGACCAACCCATTAGATGAAAAGATAATCAAAGACATAGAGAATAAATAATCAAACAATATTAACTCAATAGAGAGAAATTTGCATGATATAAGGAGAGAATGTGCATCTTTTTTCTTACATGAATAAAACTTTTAAGAAATCAATCATGTCCTCAAAAACATAAAAATACATTAATAAATTCTAAAAAAGAGAGAATATATAGGCATATCCTCTTTACTTAACAAATAAAATTAGAAATAAATAATAAAAATTACCATAGTAATTGCCTGATAATAGAGCAATATTTTCCAAAATAACCCCTACATCAAAAAGAAAATTAAAAATAAAATTGCAAGTTATATGGAAAGCAAAGAAAAAGAGAACACATCATATCAAACCCTATTGTGGCATGGCTAAAGATATACCCAGAGAAAAATCCATAGTCATAATCACCATTATTATTCAATAAAACCATAAATAAAAGAAATACACATTCTTCTTGAAGAAATTAGAAAGCACGACAGAAATAATCCAAAAACAGTAGAAGAAATTAGTAAAATTAAAGTTGAAAATAATGACCAAAAAAAGCCCATTGTAAAAGTGATAAATAGTGCTCGCTTCGGCAGCACATATACTAAAATTGGAACGATACAGAGAAGATTAGCGTGGCCCCTGTGCAAGGATGACACGCAAATTCGTGAAGCATTCCATATATTTTTGAACAATGAGAACACATGGACACAGGGAGGGGAACATCACACCGGGTTCTGTTAGGGAGTGGGTGGCTAGGGGAGGGATAACATCAGGAGAAATACCTAATGTAGGTGACAGGTTGATGGGTGCAGCAAACCACCATGGCACGTGTATAACTATGTAACAAAACTGCACGTTCTGCACATGTAACCGAAAACTTAAAGTATAATTTAAAAAGTGATAAAAAGTTGTTTTTTTAATCACCAATAAAATACATAAACATCATGAGTATGACTAAGAAAACACAGAGAAAGCAAAAGCATACAAATTATGATTAAAGGGTTGAACCACACAAATAGATGTGATTATTATAAATCCCATGGGTAATTTATTATTATATTATAATTATTATCATAATTTTACACACAAACATGTGACATCAAAATTGAAAATCTAAAGATAACATATAATTTCCCAATAGAATAGAAGTTACCAACATTAACTCAAGAAATAGAAAATTTGACTAGACCAGTTACTACAGATGAGATTGGAAACGTGTTTGTAGATTTACCATTGTAAACAAACCAAAAGGAAACAGTTTTGCAGTTGGGTTCTAACTAACCTTTATGGAAAGGATAATACCAATGTTATTTAAACTCTGCCAGAAAACAGGAAAAAATGGAAAGTTCACTAATAATTTTATAAAGCTAGCAAAGCTGAGACCAAAATCTGTTAAAGATAGTACATAAAAAGGTAACTATAAGCAGTTATCAGTAATAAATATAAAAAACAGAATAAAATATTAACAAACTCTAAAATATGTAGACAAATAGATCTCAGAAGTATAGCAAGAAAAAAAACTATACTATTACCTGATAGGGATAGATCCACAAAGGCAAAAATAAACAGTCAAATACCAAATTCTTTTTTGTTTTTTGCTTTGTTTTGTTCTGTTTTTGTTTTTGAGACAGGTCTCACTCTGTCGCCCAGGCTACAGTTCAATGGCACAATCACGGCTCACTGTAGCCTCGACCTCTCAGGCTCAGGTGATCCTCCCACCTCAGCTTCCCAGATAGCTGGGACTACAGGCTGAATTCTCTTTTCTAAAAAAGTTTTTTTCTATGTGTATTTTGAGACAGATAGTGTCTTTTTTCCCTAGGAATTCTATCAATATAGTTAATTACATAAAAAATTTGGGGAGGCCAAGGGGAGTGGATCACCTGAGGTCGGGAGTTCAAGGCCAGCCTGACCAACATGGAGAAACCCCGTCTCTACTAAAAATACAAAATTAGCCTGGCGTGGTGGCCCATGCCTGTAATCCCAGCTACTCGGGAGGTTGAGGCAGGAGAATTGCTTGAACCTGGGAGGTGGAGGTTGCCGTGAGCTGAGATCGCACCATTGTACTCCAGCATGGGTGACAAAAGCGAAACTCTTGTCTAAAAAAAAAAAAAAAAAAAATTAAAGGAGAAAAAGTGCATGATTCTATTAATAGATGCTGAAAAGCCAACAGGGAAAAAATCAGCAGCTAATCCTAACAGACACTAATAGAAATAGAAGGGAATTACTTAAATATTAAAAGCACTTTTTACCAACAATCAACAGCAATCCTCATTCAAACCATGAAATTCTGAAGTAATTCCCACTAAAACCAGAAACAAGTCACTGTTACTCACAATTCCCATTCTTATTCAAGTGTTTTTTGAGATTATAACTATTGCAATAAGAAATAATTAGAGTAAAATTGAGAAAAGATAAAATTAATTTATATTTACAACTGATAATGATTGTATTTTTCTAAAAACAAGGGACTATTTAAAAATTAGAAAGTCAATAAGCAAATTAGAAAAGGTGGTGGGACGTAAGATAAATACTTTTAAAATCAACAGCTTTTCTCTATTCTAGCAAGTTTTTAGAGAGTATTACACTACAGAGCCCACGGATCAACATTATTCTTTTATTTCTTTTGATTAAAAGAATATATATCACTCGTAAATGGCTATCATCTATCAAACTCATCGAACTAGTGCATAGAATGATTGCATCAATTGCTAGTTCAACCAATTGTATCAGTCTCAATGTCCCTCTGATACTTATTTTATTTTTTTATTACACTATTATATGATTTACTATTTTTTCCATTTGTACCCATTTATTTTATAAATTTAATCTGTATTTCACCATGCTTGATAAGCATATTACTTTATCTTGTAAGTGTCCACCAAAATGTCTTAACTCATAGTGCCCAAATCCTCTGTATCTGACAATTTATTCTATGCTTCAAAAAGATCAGTTTCTTATCTTTGGTTCTAAGCACACATGATAATATATAGTAACTGTCTTGTTGGAAGACTGGAATAGCCAGCAGACTTTCAAATTCTCAAGTACACTGATTAGATTATTCATTGTCATATGTCCTAGGACAACATTAAGATTAGTTTTTTTAATATTTAATTTTAATATTTATATTTTGGGGGTGCATAATGTGTATATTTATGGGATATATATAATGTTTTGATACAGGCATGCAATGTGAAATAAGCACATCATGGAGAATGAGGCATCCATCCCCTCAAGCATTTATCCTTTAAGTTACAAGCAATCCAATTACACTCTTTGAGTTATTTTAGAATGTACAATTAAGTTATTATTGACTAGAGTTGGAAAAACCTAAGATTGCTTTCAATGAAGTGTTGTCACATTCACTCAGGCCACTTATTAGACTACCTTTTACAAATTGTGACAATATGTATATTTGAAGACAATATAAAAATTATTTTTAAATCATGGAGTGGAAAAGGCCTAAGCACAACCTCAAACCTAGAAGCCATAAAGGAAAAGGCTGAGGGATATGACTACATGAAAATGTAGATCATCTACAGAGAATGACACCATGAACACAGTTAAATGAGGTAAGATATGCATGGCAGAATAAATGTGATGTATTTTAAGTGAAAAAAATGGTTACAGAATAGAACACTATATGGACTATGAGTTCATTTTCTGTTAAAAATGTGGGTATGTATAATATCTATTTATGTATATGCATAGAAAACATCAGATTGGTAATAGCAGGTAACTGTATAGATGAATGGAAATAGGGCAATTTGCATATTGCATATTTTACTTTATATATTTACCTGTTTTAATTTTTAATAAGCATTTGTTATTTCTATGGTCTAAGAAAACACAATAAGGAATATTAAAATACAGCTCATTGTGAAAAATAATCTCTCAGAGTGCTGGTAACTCCCAAATCCATCTCCAAGTGGTGGTCAAATGGCTAGTTCAATGCAAAATCCTACCCTCCGATGCAGAGGCTATAATATGGTCTTTGTTCCCAGATGCTAATTTTTTCTCTTTCTACGCTGAAACATATATATATATCTATATCTATATATATAGATAGATATAGATATAGATATATCTGAGACTTCTATCAGTAGTTTAAAAAATAGTTGAAAAACAGGTATGAGCTGAGAGACGTAAAAACAATTTTTTTTTTGGAATACCTGAAAACCAATTTCAGGGTCTTAGTAATACCATAATATTTCCCCAGTTATAACCATAGCCACCTAAACAAATGTAATTTATATGTGGCATATATTTATAAACATTCACAAGTTATGATATTCATAATAAAAGGGTTTACCTTTATATTAGAAGAAAAGCAGCCAGAATTCATTGAATTTTCATGAATGACATGGTGCTATTTAACACTTTGAATATTTGGCTGTAGATTACATGGACCAACTTAAGAAGAGGTGATGATTGATGATAATTAATAACTGATTTTAAAGAATCATTCTCCAAGTCCATTTGAATGGACTGAAGATTTATAAAGTACTTTAAATATTGCTTGTTTTATTCAGTCTTCTTTATATTCCATCATTTCTAATATCAAAAAGAGAGTCCATTTGAACACATTTTAAGTGATGGAAGATAATAAAAATCTAAAGTTTTGTTTTATGAATTCATTTCATTCAGTCCGGATTTTCATTATAACTTATTGTAAGGGGACCACAAAAATTAACATGAAGATAGTCAAAATCACAATTTACTGAACAGAGGACTGAAAACGGAAAAAAATAAAGAAGGAATAATTTTGTTCAGGTTTCAAAAACATTTAGTAACTAGGTATCATTTCCCATTAAAAAAAAATCTAGGCCAGGCATGGTGGCTCACGCCTGTAATCCCAGCACTTTGGGAGGCCAAGGCGGGCAGATCATGAGGTCAGAAGATCGAGACTCCATCCTGGCTAACACGGTGAAACCCCATCTCTACTAAAACTACAAGAAAATCAGCTGGGCATGGTGGCAGGCACCTGCAGTCCCAGCTACTCGGGAGGCTGAGGTAGGAGAATGGCGTGAACCTGGGAGGCGGATCTTGCAGTGAGCCGAGACCACATCACTGCACTCCAGCCTAGGTGACAGAGCGAGACTCCATCTCAAAAAAAAAAAAAAAATCTAGAAAAGGAAGAAATTAATCAACATGTATGGGAAAATGCATTGCAAATACTACAGTTTCCTCCTGCTATAAGAGCATATATCTTTCAGAAAACAGGATAAAAGCTCCACAACATTTGTCTGGTCAATGATTTCTTGGACATGACTCCCAAAGCACAAGAAACAACAGTAGAAAAAAAGCAAATGGGATTGTATCCAACTAAAATGTTTCTGAACAACAAAGGAAACAATTAACAGAGCAAAGAGATAACCCACAGATTAGGAGAAGATATTTGCAAATCACATACCTGTTAAGGGGCAATACCCAAAATATATAAGTAACTCAAACAACTCAATACTAAGAAAACAAACAACCCAATTAAAAAACGGGCAAAGGATCTGAAAAGACATTTCTCAAAAGAGACAAACAAATGGCCAACAGATATGTGAAAAAAATGCTCAACATCTTTAATCATCTGGAAATGCAGATTAAACCACAATGAGATATCACCTCACACCTGTTAGGGATAGCTATTATCAAGAATATAAAAGACAATCTTTTTTGGTAAGAATGTGGAGAATATGAAACGCTCGATCATTGTTGGTGGGAATGTAAATTAGTACAGCCATTTTGGAAAACAGTATGGAGGCCCCTCAAAAAACTAAAATTATAATTACCATATGATTCAGCAATCCCACTTCTGCATATATATTCAAAGTAATTGAAATCGGTATATTAAAGAGATATCTTCACTCCCATGTTTGTTACAGCATTATTCACAATAGCCAAGACGTGGAAGCAACCTAAGTGTCCATCATTGGATGGATAAAGAAAATGTGGCACATGCAAATGGAAATACAATGGAAACAATTCAGCCTTTAAAAAGAAGAAAATTCTAGTCAGCCAGGTGTACTGGTACTGGCCTGTAGTCCTAGCTACTTCAGAGGCTGGGGTGGGAGGATCTCTTGAGCCTAGGAGTGTGATATCAGCATGGGCAACGTAATGAGACTCTTATGTCTTATGTCTCTTTAAAAAAAAGAAGGAAAATTTGTCAGTTGCAACATTTACAATAACATGTGTTAATCTAGAAAACATTGTACTAGGTGAAATGAGTCAGGCACAAAAAGACAAATAATGCATGATCTCACTTATATGTGGAAGCATAAAAAGTTGAATTCATAGAAGTAGAGTTGAATGGTAGTTACCAGGGGATGGGGGTAAGGAGAGGCACAAGGAAAGGAGAGATGTTTCTTAAAGGGTACAAAGTTTCAGTTAGACAAGGGGAATAAGTTCTTCTAGTAGTCTATTTCACTGCATGGGGACTATACTTAATAATAACATATTGTATATTTCAAAATTGCTTAAAAGGTAGATTTTAAATGTTCCCACCATAAATAATTAGTATGTAAGGTGATGTATATGTTAATCAGCCTGTTTTAATCACTCCACAATGTATTCATGTGTCATAACGTGACACTGTACTCCATAAATACATACTTTTATTATTTGTCATTTTTAAAAAATAAAATTTAAAAAAGTAATCACACTGCTAAAAATAGTATACTTCTCTTAAACTCCGTTTGATAGCCAAATTGATCATATATGTTAATAATCCTAAACTACCACCCATTGATGTTCTGCCTTTGTTAAAGGGGCATCTGGGCAGACAAAATTTATAATTGTGTCCAGGGAGAAATGTACTACATCTCTTGAATACAAGAACTGGATTTCAGCAATAACTTTATCCTCACAGCGGAGATGGATCCACTAGGTTCTCCTACTTTGATGCCCTGTCAGAATAAAGTTACCTCTCTGATAAGGCTTCCTTCACTCCCTTCTCCCTTCTCCCTCCTCTCCCACCTATACCCAGAAACCATACATTGCCCAAGCCCTTAGCACAATACCTGAGAGGGTCCAACTGGAGAGGGTCAAGCACTGAGCTATGCCACTCAGATAAGTAAATATTACTTATCCTGCTAATACCACACCCTCAGGGCAGGGCAGATCAGGGACCCCAGGATGGTGGTGAGACAGCTCTGGTTTAAACAGAAAAACCAGAAAAAATCTTCAGCCTGGGATGTGATGCAAAATAAATGTAAAAAGCTAGCATTGAAAATAGTATGAATCATTATCTAAGAGGCCATTCTCAAGGGAACTTAGCAAAGAAATTAATGAAAGAGAGCCATAAACATAAAATTTGCCTGAACCACATCAATTTGCTAAGCCTACACTTGGAATCTCTTTTGAAAAAAGACAGGTAAAATGTGAATTTTTCAAAAAAGAAAATCCATTTCCTGAGTCTTGAAATATTATGTATATTGGCTGACAATTTACAGCAGAACAACACTCCACTTTTGTAAAATCGCCTTTGAACATGTTTGCACTGGGATAGATCCACTTATATTCCTAAAACTGTTAGACGAGAACAAAACCTAAATAGCAGGACATCTTCTGAGTTTCTGGTTTCCTTGGTTTCGCAGGAGTTGCCATCCTCTCTAAAGAGAAGACACTGCCTCCTCCATGTGCCAATGGGCTGCCACAATCAGTTAGAATCCTAGAACTCTGCCCCTTCCAAAAGGGTTGAGAGTGACAACCTCCTATGTGAAAACATTGGGACATCAACGTGTGACCTGGCTGCCTGGACCAGGCAGTCACACATCTATTTCATACCACCTTTCCCAGACTCCGGGTTATTCAGTCTAAATAAGACCAGGTGCAGGACATCAAAAATTCATGCAGTGCAAGTGTGGCCATGCCAAGCTAAGACTAGTTCCTCCTCAGTGTCTTTTTGTCCAACAAAGGTTCCAAAAATTCTTGGCATTCGGTCACACCCAGGGTCAACTTATGACCAGAGCAACGACAGTTATTATTCTGTATTAAATGCCCACTGATAACATGGCATGGGATCATGGGAATTGAAGGGTCAGAGAAGCCCAGAGAGGCTACCACCAATGATCTCCCAGAAGGAGAAAATAAAGAAAAGTAGGAGGAAGGAAGTGGAAAGAAGAATGAGAAGGAACAAAGCAAAGGGGAAAGGAGCAGATGGATGCTAGTCAGGCCTGTACCTGCCTCACTGGGGCTTTTTACTACTCGAGTTAGCCTCATTTTCACCCCAGGTGTAAAAGTTACTTCGCATCTCAAGTTCAACATGGCTTGATCTGAATTTTTGTTAGATGTTCAAGCTACATATCTGGGTCAAGACACAAGTTTGTACTCATCAACTCTATTTTTTCAAGTATTATATCTCCAATGAATGGCACTCTTTTTTGAGGAGAAAAGTTTTAAATCAGGCACTGAAAATTTATCTATAGTATGATCCAATTTTATATAAAGAATATATAAGTATATGAATAGTAACAGTGTCTGGAAGGGTATACATTGCTTAAATTCTGTGCTTCTCTCCCTAGCTGCCCAAAACAGTTCTTTTGTAGCCCTTCACTCTTTGACTCTGCACCTTCTCTCTGAAGGGCCACATCTACTTCCATGTGCTCCGTTATCATCCATCCTCCAATGGCTCTCAAATCCTTATTTGGAGCCCGTTCATCTCCTCTGAGCACCAGATCAATACATTCAAATGACAATAGCATATCCCCATCTGAGTGTCACACAGGTACATCAAACCAAATTTATTTTAAAGGAATTAATCCTCCCCACCCCATCTCCCCGCAAATCTTTTTCTCTCACCTAACAATAGGAGCAAGAAAAAATGTTAGTTCACTTTGCCATCGCCCCACCTTTAAAACTGGTGTTAAATGAGTTTCTACATATGCATGATTTAGCAGGCTTACCATACCTAGCAACTTTAAGCCAACCTGATTTTGTCTCTACTACAAACATTACAGTACATACAGGGAAACCTGGGTATAAAACCGGGTAAGTGAATAGAGGATTTTACCCTTTCCTGGCCTCATATATAAAGCAGGATAACGTCCCTCAAACAACTAGAAATATATTGCAGAGGCTGGTGTGATCATGTCTGAAGAAACACTTTGGATTTTTAGAAAAGAAAGAAAACTACTCCTGTGAGAAATTATTTTAACAGTTGCCTTGCAGGAATGACAGAACTTTACACAGTAGTCACTTAATAAATGTTAACCTTTATTGTCACTATTATTTATTAAATGACACTAAAACATGGCAGAATGCCCCAGCAAAACAAAAGTCAACCAAAAAACTATCAACCCTGCATTCTAGGTAATTAAGGGTGCTCAATTTTCTTAATTAACTACTATGTGCCAGAACATTGTAAGTACTTTGCATATATTACCTCATTGAATCCTCACAATAAGCCTTATCTATCATTTCAGAGAAGAAACTTCAACCTACCTCATTTTTAATCTAAATATTCCTTCCATTCAATATGTGTTCCAATCAATCACTTGCTTCATTCCCATCACTTTTCTTTCTCAAAAACTTCCTAAAAATCAATACCCATTTTAGATAAATAAAAACACGTAGATGAATAAAAAGTAAAAAAGTAAAGATCACTCATTATCCTTCTACCCAAAGATAACTACTGTTTCTATCTGGATATCTATAACTCCAGTTTTTAGTGTCCTTTTAAACATATGTTTTATTAGTCTCAAAAAAATGGAATTATACTTCGAATACTTCTATCTACCCATTTTTTCTTTCTCACTTCACAATGCATAATGAATAGCTTTGCCTGGCAATATAGACTTCCATCAGCATACTTATAATATCCTACTGTGTGAACATTCCTCACTTTATAACCAATCCAATGTACTAGATGCTTAAATTGTTTCCAATTTTTACTAGCTTAGACAGTGCTGGGATGAACAGCCTTGTACATACAATCTTTGGGCAATTATTCAATTACTTCCTTAGGACAAAGGGTTTACACAGTTTAAGGCTTATGATCTGTATTACCAAATGGCCACCACTAGGGTGTGAAAGGCTCCATTTTGCCACACCCTCATTGACACTACACAGTAACAGATAGAGACTTTCATATGGACCCCAATTATTTTCTAGTAAAAAAAGATTCAATGGGTCTGGGTGTTCAGTGGGATAATAATCAAACAACTCTCCACAACTGGCTTCACCCAGCTTTCCAAAATTATCTACACCCACTCTCCACACTCTCCACTCTAAGCAGAATGATCTCCTGACTGTCATAGGAAGAGGGTTCCTACTTTCATGCCTTTCTCACACCATGCCCCCCTCGTCTTGTCTCACAGAATTCCCTAACCACCCTACCCCATTCAGGACTCATTTTCAATTGCCACCTCCTCCATGAAGCTTTAGCTGACTAGCACATCCCACAGAAGCTTTTGCCTCCTCTGTGCTCTCAGAGGGAACATCTGACAATGAGTACATACTTCAGATATTCTGTTATCTTTTTGTTTGTACGTTTCTTATCTCTCCAACTTGATTATAAACTGAAGGACAGGGATGGTTTCTTTCTTTCTTCCTTTTTTTCTTTCCAGCATTAATATACAACTTTATTGATGATACACAAATTAAATCAATGAAAATGACAGAAGGGAGCTTACTTATGATGAATTGGTTCACTGTCACTTATGCAGAAGAAAAGCAAAATATTTCAATCTAGGCAGCGAGATAAAAAGCAACAAACATGTTTTCAGAACAAGTAGTGATATTCATTCATCCATCTTAAACCTAAAGACCAACTCGGTTAAATATCAGCATTGATGATACAATATGATATTCATTATTCAAAACTGGCAGCTGAAAGGATTCCTTTACCATATAAACAAGGTGGAGAAAATGAATAGTTTACAATGTGTGTTGCTTCCAAATTACAAAATCAAGGTGTTATTCCTGGCTCTTTGGGAACATATGGTCAGCCAGTTTGGCCATGAATTTTCCAACTTTTACTTTCACCAAAAAATCATGGTGGCTTTCTATTCCCAGAACTTTATCAGCACACACTTGAAATTCTTTTAAAAAGAAAAAAAGTGAACCTTCACTGAACTGATTCTGAGTAGGTTCATTTTCTTCCCATTTGAAATTATCATTTATATTCTCAAATATGACCAGAAGTTTAAGAATAACTTCTTTGTTCTCCTTCTTATTAAAGAGGGAGCCCAGTGAAGATGGTACTTGGGCCCTGAGTAGTTCCCTAGTCATGGCTGGATTTTCAGCCAAATTCAAAAGGAGTTTCAGAACCTGAAGTTTGGTTTCTTCATTTCCCGCTGAAAATAAACGAAAAAAGTCAGAAATGGAATTAGCAAGCATGTGCTGATACTCATTAGTAACAGTCATATTTGTAAGCAATCTCAGTCCAGCAAGCTGCACAGATGAGTTCAATCGAGAAGTGATTGTGTCATCACACACTTGATTCATGTATACCTTAAGCCTGCGCTGATTTTCAGCATTCACACTCAAGTTATTCAGGACAATTAAAGCCTTTTCCTTAACTATGGGATCCCGAGTATTGAGAATCTTTGCGACAATTGGGAGACCACCGAGATCACGAATAATATCTCTGTTAAATGCATAAGCTGCATTGTTACCCAGAGCAATCAAAGCTGCTTCAAGAATATAAGGCTTTTCGGACATCTCAACCAAGCAAAGAACCTTTTGTAGCTCTTGAGGGGACAAAATGGTATCATCTGAATTGGGGGAAGCCCGTTTCTGGACAGCCCGACGTGCCCGGGTAGCCCTGGCCCTTGCCCTGGCCCTAGCTCTGGTTCCAGCTTCAGTCCCAATCCGGGCCCAAGGTGGGTACCATACGATACTCTTGCTCTCATTGCTGTCATCATCATCATCAGACCAGTCATTATACCTGGCCCCAGAACAGTCCCCAGCATCATCCACATCCCCAGATCCACCCTCAGCCATTTTTTCCTTGTTCTGTTTTCTTCCCCTAGTCAGTTTATAAATGCAATAGCAGGCGCCAGCCCCAATCACCAGGCCTGCGGTCACCCAGCCTACTTTCCTGGCGTAGCCCATGCAATCGTCCCTGACAATAGCAGGGACCAAGGAATAGAGTAGTCACTCAGGCTGGGGGAGGAAGGCTGTGGGCCTGGGCTCAAGCCTGTGGAGGGTGATCGTCTTCAGCCACTTCAAGGCCACAATAGCTGATTCTGGATGTTGACCTAGGAGTGAAAGAAGAAAATCGGGTTTGAGTTTCTCTTCTGCTTGTGTTGTCCCATGCAGGGAGTTGTGCAGAGGGACAAGATAATAATAATTGAATGCTAGGTAGGAAATGTAGATTGCTGACAAAAATCTCTATGCCTCTCATTTCAGCCTTTCCTTCCCCATCCCAGATCACCCCGCCCAAAGCCTAGATAATGCCAGTGGAATCCACAGATTCTACTGGGGTCTCAGTCACCACAACCTCAGATGTCCCCAGGGACCTGACTAGAACCCTTGCACTAACCTCCTCAAGACAAGCAGTTCGCCCCTTCTTCTGTTTCCTGGTGGTGTGCCACGCCCAACAACCTTTCCAATCTGCAGAGAGACCAGAGCCAGTGAGAACGGAGCACTTGATGGATTGACTGTTGATTTGTTGCTTTCCTGATTCACCATTCCGGTTATCAGGTTTGTTTTTAACCTCTTTATGCCATCCCAAACATGCACAGGTCTGCCCCCTCCCTAGCCTGAAATGGGAGGGAGGTAAGGAAAATAAAGCAGGATTGGAAGAGCCTGTCCAAAGTGCGGGCGATTTCTAACCCCTCCCCCATTCTAGGCAGCCCCCACGCCCACACCGACCTCTACTGATCGGAGGAAACTTCCTCCCTCGCTTCAAGCGGAGCCACCTGCTACAGCAGACCTGCAGGATGACAGATCGAAAACATGGGGAGTAAGTGCTGTTGAGAGAGGAGGATTATGAACAAACTATCCGATAGGTTTCCCTGCTGTCATTTCCCCCACTTCCCCCCCACCACACACACACAAAGCACGCCATTTCGCCACAGTCCGGGGAGTGCAAGAAACACATTCGGACTCAGACCTGTACCTAGATTATTACCTTCTCTGCCTTCTCCCCACCCCCGCCGCCAACCCCGTCCCTCCTAGAGTCCCCAGATGGTCTTACCCTCAAATCGACCTTCACCAATTAGGATTAATTTCCTTCCTCTTCTTTTGCTTGGCGTTGTGCCGCAACCTACAGAAAGACTGGCCACCCGCGAAAGGCTTGGACCCACTAGACACAGTGCCATGGTCAGGAAGACACAGCCACAGGCAGAAAGACGGGAAACTGCCGCCACTGCGTGCTTGGTGGACGGACTAGTCCCCAGAACACAAAACTCTTTTCTAATTCGGAGGCCTGGTTGTCAGAGGTTTCCCACCCCTATTACCTCTCTTGGGGTTCTGCTGACATATCACGTTGCATCTCACCACCCCCGCCCCCATATCCAGCCATTCCCCTCCGGCACTGTCCTGGTGGACTAGGGGCCAACACCCAGGCCACAGCTCCCTTTCCGGATTGCGGGCCTAGGCTCCCAGCAGATTCCCATCTCCCGATCTCTGAGCTCTTCCCCAAACACTCCCCAGCTCACCGTTTCGCAGCATCGAAATGGGCTGCAGGCGGGACATATGTCTTGGAAAGCGGGCGGCGAGTGGGAGAGACGACGGAGGCGCCTCAGTACCCGCGACGGTCTCGGCCCTACACCCTCTAGCACCCTGACTTTATGGAATCTCCCAGGCACTGACCTGCAGGGATCCGGGACAATTTTCTTCTCCTCTTCCTTTTTCCCTCCGCCGCAGGCCCGCCCGCCCTCAGGGCAATGGGGAGCTGGTACTCAGACGGGAACAACGACCAGGACAAGAAGGACTTCTGCACACGTCAGCTCTTGGTCACGTGAGAGCTACGTCATCCACCAACTCGGGTCCCCAATTTCCCCTCCCACCAGCAGTGCGGCAGAAGAGGGCCCGCCCCCCTCCTTTCCCTCCCCCACACCAGGCCTTGTTACTCTTTCTTCTTCGATAATCTCATCACCTTGTAGTTGTGTTTCCCTTCCACCGATTACCAGAAAAGGACGACATCTTCCCCTGGGGCTATGGGCCACTTGTACTTTTTATGAAAAATTGCCTCTTCCTTCCCTAGGCTCCTGGGACAGCAGCCTCTCCCTCCACCTTTCCTCCCCCGAGCTATTAAAGTCTACCATTTCCTCTGAAATCTAGTCCTAGATCTGAAAGGAACAAGCGATCAGAAAAGAAAATCTGGAATGAGAGTGTGGCTTTTACTTTCTTAATACTTTGTTATTTTTGTTCCGTCCTTCCCCGCCCCCAGCCTGCATTCTTTTTACGAGAAAAAAAATACTATAAAGCTATTTCCATTTTAGAAAAAAATGAGTGGAAGCTGGAGAATGATGTTGGGTGATGGCCTCCAAAAGTCCCACATTTTCTCACTTGGTGGAGAGTGTTACACACTTCACTCAAAGCAATCTTAATGTCTTCTGGGGCCTAGCACACAGCACAGCCCTGAATGAGCTAATCAGTGTGTCTGGCAATATGTAAATCCTCTGACTAGACCAGTCTTCTAAATAGGAGAGCTACAGACTTTCACCTGCACCCATTAGCAAGGTGGAGGCATTGAAGCCACAAAAGCCAGAACGCAGGAAAAAAAAAAAAAAACCTGAGGAGAAAACATAAGTGCACAGTAGGTATCTGTGAGATAAAGCATGCACACTGAAAAAAATGAGTGTGCATAAAAAGAACATTACAAAATATACTTTGTCAAAATAGATAGTATCATCTATAAACGAAATAAGTATTAGAGGAACACAGACCAAGACAAAATTGGCTGAAACCAGAAACTAGCAATTAGTATGAAACTATTTCACTCACTGGTTTGATAAGCTGAATAATTCACCCATCATCAATGATTTAACTTTTTTAAAGTAGGAAAAGGAATAAAATAATTACATCCCCTCATTATTTAAGTTAACCAGATTTGATTTCAGTTGCTTGCAACCAAACAACCTTAACTAAAGCACAATACAAAAACAGGTAACAATACAAAAAGTAATATAGCTTTTCAGAACATAGGGTCTTCAGTGAGATATTTCCTAATAGTTTGAATAAAAGGTTATTATTTGAGTATAACTTTTAAAATACACAGACAATATGGGAGTAAATCAAGAGACTGAGGAGGTTGAGAACAGGCAAACCCCCAGGAAAATTCGTATCTATGTAACTTCTAGGAGGCAGTACTAGAATGTGATTGAAATTTATTTAGTAAACAGAAACGAAATCAACTATATGATCCTATGTTTAGAGAAAGATCATGTGTAGCAAAGGGGCTCATTCAAGCATAGGAACATATGAAAAGGACAATCAGAAGAAAGTGTTGGTATTTCCCACCCAAGCACTGTCTGGAGGAGAAAAAGTGTTGGCTAAGGAGAATGGAACATTTCACTTTCTCTGGCAGAGTCATGCCCATGATGTGTAATAGTACTTCATGCTTCCTCAGCTGAAACTCCCTTCTTAAGATGAACAAATACCCTCGCTTTGATTGCAGGCTCACCAAAAAACCTTCTAAGGTTGTGTTTTCCGAAGTAGCAGCTTGTCTACAGGGAAAGAATGGGCAGGTAAGACTGACTGAAACCTCCAGTACCCCCTGACAATTGTATTTCTCAGGGCAAATTATTCAGTTGTCACTCCTGTTGAAACAGCCTCCCTTGTGGTCTACTTATGGGGAGAGAATGCAGAGATCCCTAGGTTTGAGCATTCAGATCAATTTATATATAAGTCTCTATGAATGGGAGACTTTCCTTGAGGCATCCAGAGGCAACTCTTCTCAGCATACAAACAAAATCAGGATTTGGTCATGCAATACTGAGGAAGAGACCCTGAACTATAGACGCAACCTTGAAGTGGCCTTGGCTCAAAGGACAACCTTGTGCATCACCATTTCATAACCATACCTTTCTAATGTTTAGTTAATGGTGGAAATTACAACTAAGTTACTCTGTGGCATATTATGCCCCCAGCACTTCCGTTATAGATAAACAAAGGGTTAATTTCCAAAGTGGTTAAAGGGCTCCTGCAAATCAACAACAACATCTGAAACAGTTTAAATTTCTCCCTGGGAAAAGAAAGGAAGTGCATTTTACATTTTACATACCTTATTGTTTTCCTCAGCAAAAGGGTGGGTATTGTGCCCAAAACAGACCAACCAAAAGTTGTCTTACTAAAATTTCAATCTTCATCAGAGAAATAAAAACCTGAAAACCGGTGGACTTATGACATCCTGAAAAGACATCTATCAATTTCTTCTACCTATACCCCTCAGAGATGAGCCTGGTCTTCAACATTTCCTCCTTAAGCTAACCAGGCTTGTTCTATGTTGCTTGCAACCAAACAACCTTAAGTAAGACACAATACCAAAATTACACAATACAAAAAGTAGTATCACTTTTCAAGATAACATCCTTCTATAATTTATTTTTTTCACCCTCCACAATTCCATTAGTGTCACCATTTGCTGATCGTTTTTTTGTTTCTGGGTACTTTGTAAGTTACATATCACATGTGAACTGATTTAAGCCAAAAGTTTTGTTTTGGCAGTGGTTTCACAGTAGTTTTTTGCGGGCTGAGGAACTTTTAACAGTCCTGTCTGAGGACTTCTTTAAGCATTTTCCTTTCTCGCTTTTGAACGGTATGTGAACCTTATAACATGTCCTTAAGTAAATATTTGTTGGTAGATGTATAATGGAGAGCAAAGTAGTTTTTTTGTTTGTTTGTTTGTTTGTTTTTAATGCTAGTCTCCAGGTAGGAATTGGTAGAATCATGGATCAGAAGAACAAAGAGGTAAGAGAATCGAAAGGGTTTTTATAACCATGGGATTTTAGGAAGTTTTAGACAGGGAGTGGATTCAAACCAGGAAAGGTCTGGCATACTGGGAGAATGGTAGTGAGAAGTTATACATTGGACTAACTGGAGAATATACCAAAAGGGTGGAGATAGGTTATACTAGTGAGGAGAGGGTAGGAATAAAGTTTTTGTCCTTGAAGCCTGACTAAGTGTTGTGAAAGCAAGTTCTTATTGTAAAGCCATGTCTGTGACACCAAGTCATCTGTCTTTATTAAGCTTTACATACTCCTTACTTTTTTCAATGTATATATTCAAAACAAACAAAAGCCACTTATACAACTACCTAGCAGCCAAACACTGAATGATGAACTGTTGAATCTGAGAATTCTGTTAGTAAGCCTTCATAAGTATAATTCACTTGTCTAGGGGAAGTAAATAAAGGGTCATGAAGAAAAAAACAAATGAGGTAAAGATTTAGAGAGATAAGATGTGATATTGGTGAGTTTGGACTATAAAAGGGGAAGACCAGAAAGTTGTGACATATTGACTTCTGAATATTCACCAGCAAGGCACTAGGACTCCCTAGCTTGCCTCCTGAAAGGGCCTCCTCCACACAGGGGCCCCTCACTGGGGAGCCCCTCCCTCTGAGGTGTCATATTTCAGTGTTCTAAGAGGTTGCCTGTAGTGTCTATATTTAGAGTATGACTCCTCAGCAGGGACAGGTGGATGCTTGAGGACTAACTTCTGCATACTTGGTCCCTGAGTTTTGGGATTATTCTGAGGGGCTTGTACTGGTGGCTCAGTGAAATTTTAACAGAAGGCAGGAAGTGTAAAGCCCTCTTTTTTCTGGCAACTGCTTGAGATCCTGTGCATTGCCCTTCCACTTGTGAGGGAAAAAATGACACAGACATGAGGGGTGTTGCAGTGACACCCAGTCACCCACAGACCCTCACCACCATCTCCACTGGAAAATGCTGCTCACCACTGCTAGGGTAGCATACAATACATGAATGGCAGACAGCAGCGAGATTGCCAACAGTGTCATGATGGAAAGAAAATTACCTAAAGTCTCATTTTCATCAATAAGATAACAGGAAATTATCTAATTTCTGGATGATTTATGGGTTGCACCACAAACTTCAGAATAGATTTTAAATAAAGCTCTGTGAATTAAAGGCAGGCTAATCTGCGGAGTCACTAATCTGTAAAGTTCATCTGAAGATGTAAGATTCATCTGAAGTTGGGGTTTGCAAAAAAATCTGTCTTTGAAGCCAGAGTGAAAGTCACCCAACAATCTTCTATGAAGATGTCAGTCATATTACACCTAATACTATGAGTTCAGCCAGGAGAAGGAAAGGGACAATAGTTCACATAGTTAAAATGGTCAAAATTAGAACACTGACCTTCTCAGTATAGATTCATTTGTCCATCAATTTATAAATCATGTTGAAAGCACAACTGGTTTTGTTTGTAAGGGTATGTTTTTCATTTTAATATGTTGTTTGAAAGCTGCTATTTCCTGTGCAGTCAGAAGAAAATATTTTCAACTTAACACAAACTAACTTCACCAAATCAATGAGGCCTCCCTCTTAACTGGGAAATCTTGCTTATGTTATATACATTTTTGTAAAAAAAAAAAAAAAAAAAAAAAGATTTGAATTATTTCTTCTCCAAGTGGGAAAAGCTTTATTGTTTTTTTTCCGATTATAAAATAGTGTAGTTCAAGTCAATAAAAAAGAAAGGACAAAATATAACTTAAATGTTATCAAAATACTAATTAAAATCTCACCACTGCCTGGACTTCCGTTTCTGCCCCTTCCCCCAATGTTGATGCAGACAGAGATTGAACATGGAAAAGGGTAGAAATTTAAGAAAGGGGCTGCAGGAGTTCGAGAGCCAAGGAAAGGATGAGACAATTCCCCAAGAAGTGTAAGTGAAGGGTAGACCCAGGAAAAGATGCTGCCCCTTCCTGGAATTAGAGAAACACAAATTCAAACACCAGAAAGACAGGGCCATTTCTGATTTCTGGTATTGTTACAGTGGAAAAAAGTGACAGGGCCCACTGTGGGGGTTGAGGGGGAGATACAAGGCAGGCTGGCGCCTGCCGCACTGCTTGTGGGAGTGGAAATTGGGGGCCAGAGCGCACTGGTGACGTGGCTGTCACGTGACCAAGAGCCGCCTAGAGCACAAGTCCTGCTAGTCGCCTCCGTCTGGGTACCAGCCCCCTATTACTCTGCAGGCGTGTGAAGAAAGAAGGAAACTAGCTCGGACTGTGCAGGTCGGTGCGAGGGTGGGCGCTGCTTCAGAGGAGGTATGGGTGGAAGAGGGCCAAGAACGCCACAGATCCGAGTTCAGGCCGATCACAGCTGGGTCCTTTCTCGCCTACTTTCTAAATACTGCCACCAACCCCCACCCCACCCCGTGCTCATTTTCGTAGAGAGAAGTGGCGGGTTTCGGGTGGGGGTGAGGGGAGTGAATGGCGTTTCCAGAGACTCCGAGAAAAGAAAGGTTCCAGTGTCCCGGGTGCTGGTCCGTCCACCAAGCACTCCGTCCCCTCGGTCCCTTGTCTGTTTGCAGGTTTGTAGGTCTGTTGGCCTGTAGGTTTCGGCACAAGTCTCAGCGAGAGAAGGAGAAAACTGCCTTGGTTGGAACCTTGCAGGTCAGTGTGAAGGTGGGATTAACCCAGGATCACGGGTGGGGGTGGCGGAGGAGGGGGGCTGGGATATGAGAGGGCCGGGTCCGAGTCGCCCTCTCCTGGCCCCTTCTTTCTCCACACCCCCTCCCATTTCAGTGCAGGGAAAGGGGTGTGGCGGCCTTTGCTGGGGAAATGGCGGACGACAAGTGGGGCGGGGGAGGCCTGCGTCCGGAAAGTCAGTAGAGTATGAGAAATCTTTTAAACTCAAGTGCCTAAAATTCACAAAAGCAGAAATTGGGACATGTGTCCTCAATCCATCCACTACACTTTCATTTCTCCATTTCCTCCTACCTGTCTTTGCATTTGCCCTTCTGCCAGGCTCTATCCTCTATCACTGTGGAGGGACCACTGACAACAGAAGACAAGGGAAAACCAAGGAATTTACCTGACTTTGGTAGAGGTTAGTAAGAGAAACTGCCCTTAATCTTTGGAAGTGGAGGTCTGGTGAAGGAGACTACCTGAGAGGTACTCACACTGTCACCTTCCTAGCTATCATAGCACAGACCCATCTCCTGCCCTTCCCTGTGGACCCAGAAAGAGAAATGGGGGCTCCTGAGGTCGATAGAGGAAGACAGAAAAGAACAAAGAAATTATATCCTGTTAATCTGCCTTTCTCACCAACTCAAAATCCACCCTGTCTGTGAGGCACAAAGCCAAACATAGTCCCGAGCCCTAATATTCTGTTTCACCCATAGATTCATCACAAGAGAGCTACAAGAGCCTAGAAGAAGCTAAAGACTGCTACCCTCCATCCTTACTCACCCTGGACCTGAGAGACCTCTTCAATCAGGTGGAGCAAGGCCCTCTCCTGTCCTGCCCCAAGGCTGGCACGGACTTGAGCATGGGCCGGGCTCGGGAAGTGGGTTGGATGGCGGCAGGACTGATGATTGGGGCTGGTGCCTGCTACTGCGTTTACAAACTGACCATAGGAAGAGATGACAGTGAGAAGCTGGAGGAGGAGGAGGAAGAGGAGTGGGACGATGACCAGGAGCTGGATGAGGAGGAGCCTGATATTTGGTTTGATTTTGAAACTATGGCTCGGCCCTGGAGTGAGGATGGGGATTGGACTGAACCTGGGGCCCCAGGTGGCACTGAGGACAGGCCCTCAGGGGGAGGCAAGGCCAACCGAGCACACCCAATAAAACAGCGGCCATTCCCCTATGAACATAAAAATACTTGGAGTGCTCAAAATTGTAAAAACGGCAGTTGTGTTCTGGACCTCTCCAAGTGTCTTTTCATTCAGGGAAAACTGTTGTTTGCTGAGCCCAAGGATGCGGGCTTTCCATTTAGCCAGGGTATCAATAGCCATTTGGCCAGTCTCTCAATGGTTAGAAACACGAGCCCCACACCAGACCCCACGGTTAGAGAGGCTTTGTGTGCCATGGATAACTTAAATGCGAGCATTGAAAGTGAGGGCCAGATTAAGATGTACATCAATGAAGTGTGTCAGGAGACTGTGTCACGTTGCTGCAACTCATTTCTGCAGCAGGCCGGATTAAATTTGTTAATAAGCATGACAGTTATTAATAACATGCTTGCCAAGTCCCTTTCAGACTTGAAGTTTCCTTTGATATCAGAGGGAAGTGGATGTGCTAAGGTTCAGGTTTTGAAACCACTGATGGGTTTGTCTGAAAAGCCAGTCTTGGCGGGGGAGTTAGTCGGTGCCCAGATGCTCTTCTCATTCATGTCCCTCTTTATCAGAAAAGGAAACAGAGAGATTCTCCTGGAAACCCCTGCCCCATAAACGGCCCTCTCGAACACAATGGGACGGAATCCACCCACAACGCGCTTGGTTTGCAGATGTCAAAGAATCTGCAGAGAGTGCTACTGAAGATCCAGCCTTAGCCAATCACCACCTCATTGGGTGAAAGTTCCAGGGCTCAATCCAGGACCACACTCTTATTGGCCATGCAGGGGCTCCCACAGAGCTTTGAGTAACTTGCTGGCTGTGCGGTCTGCAGGCAATGTTGGCACTGTAAATTCCTCCCTTGCAGCCTCCTTCATGTGGTGAGGGGATCACTTCAGCTGCCTGCTGTGGACAAAGAACATCAAATTACAGCTATTGTTGCCTGTGGTGGTCTCCCTGTCCAAGCAGGACCGCTTTGCAGAGACCAGACGCATATCGCAGCTTGAGCTGAAAATGCATTTGTTGCAGCTTAGGTTGAATTATTTTTTCGTTTACTCTTTCTTCTACACGCGCCTGATGGATAGTGAACCCATTCATCAAAAAAGTGCCCTGCTCTTCTGTCTATTGTACCGACTTAACCTCTTCCACCCAAGTCCGCATCTGTGTGTATCATCAATAAAGTTGTGTGCTTTGATTGGCAGAAAAGAGTCATGGTCCTTGTCCTTGAGTTTACAGTCTGCACTGAGAGAAGGACAAAAAAAGCACGATAAACGCCAGCTGACTGGGACTTCTGTTCCCTGACAAATGCCGGCTTATCGTTGCTCACAGGAGGCAGGGATAGAGAGGGGCTGCAGTGCTCAGAATAAACTTCAAGAAGGGGCTGGGGGCGG
>NW_012117210.1:638474-648809 GCF_000951035.1 Colobus angolensis palliatus
GCCGCGGGCGGCATCAGCGGCCTGCGGGACGGTCCATGCGGTCGGGGGGAGGGGAGGGGCACAGCGGGGGAGTTCGTGGAATTAGGATGGAATGTTGAGGGGACTGAAAGACACAACACCCGTGGAGCAGGCAGCACCGTGGCCGGCACAGAGAGATCCCTTCTTAATGTCTTTTCCTTGACTGCCAGCCTGGAAAGAGAGGTCAGTAACCCTGGCCTTTTCGTTTGTCTGCGCATCCCGACGTGGGGATGGGGACCGGGGTGGAGCGGGTGGGGGAGCTCTACCACGCATTGGGGCGCATTTATTGCACAAAGGTTGCCGCTTGCCCAGCACCTACCCTGTGTAGTTCTATCCTTCCTGCGAAGCCACGGGAAAATCTGCTTCCAGCCCTCCTTCTCTCTTCCTTGGGATCCCCAGCGCTACTTCCTGACAGAGTGAGAGGGTTGGCCGCTGCTCCCTTTGGAGCAACCTCCTTTCTTCCATATCCCCACTACCTTTGGTGGGGACCCAGGAAGGGGACAGTGGAGCCCTCCACTGTCTACCCGTGGGGGTGATAGGGCAAATGCTGAGGGCACCTGGCACGACCGTGGTCACTCCATCCATCCGGAGACACCTCCACACTCTCCATCTGAGGTCCCCGCACCTTGCCAGGAAAGGAAGAGCCCGTGGGCACAGAAGCACTCCATGGGTCAGGGCAGCTCGTTCTGCCCCTGACCCGCCCCCACCTCCGACATTACCAGATCCTGCCCAGCAGGTTTAGCCCCTGAATCAGCAAAGCCAGGTTCCCTGCATGTTTGTGTTGCGTGTGTGAAGAAGTGGTCCCCTTCCCTAAAGCCATGGCAAACCCAGTAAACACATCTGCTTCCTTTGGGCAAGGCTGCTGCCGTGCTGGTACCCTCTCGGTCTCCCAGGGCTGCTGCTGTGGGTCACTGTGCCCTGGGTGGCCGCCATCTCTATGGTGCTGGGCATTCGGCTTGTTCTCTTCCACACAGAACAAAGCTTTTTTTTCTTGTCTTATTCTCCCTTCCCCCCGCAGCTTGGATTCCAGGTGGGTTACAACTTTCTTGCTTGTACCATCTGCCCCACAGTCCGTGCTGGCCAGAGGGCCTGAGTGCCTGCCAGGTCCCCTGACCAACTCTGGGAAACCCTCCCACCTGGAATGGGGACCAGGCCTCTTCCCAGGCCCTGGTGTCTGGGATGGCCAACAAGCAACTTGCAGTTGTTGTGACACCACACCCCCCATCAAGGCTCACACTGCTGGGGCTTCCTTGGCTGGCTCTGGGAGCCCTGTCTCAGTTCCTAGGGGTTCCTAAGAGCTGTCAGAAGGACCACCCTTTCTCCCAAGCCAACTACAGTTTGGCTGGGCAATCTGATTTCAAAGGGGATTTCCCTGCAGACAGCTCCGCAACCACTTTTCCCAGTGGAGCCTGCTTCACCAATGCTGTCTTCAGTGACACCTCATTGCTCAGTCTCTTTGAGCACAAAGGCATCCTCCTAGCCTGTGGTCCAGAATTACCATGCACGTCCCTACTTCCCTGCATGCTACCAAATTTCCCTTTGCGTGCACTTGTCCACTATCTCTGAGGCACTTGACACAGTGAGGCTGCAGCTGAGTCCTAACTCAGGGAGCGCCCCAGAGGCTTTCTGCCCATCTCCTGAGCAAACTCTGTAACAGAAAAGCCCATCAGCGTCCAAGTGTCTCCACGGCATTGTCTTGGCCCAAGTCAAAACCCTCCTGTCCATTTGCTGGCACTGCCCTCCCGAAAGCACTCACGCACAGCCCTTCTGTCCTGCCCCTCATCCCCTGACTGGTTGCAGTGCCTGGGTATGAGCCCAGTTCCCGTGAATTCTGCCTCCCTGGGATGCGCAGGGGAGTCAGGAGCATGCCTGCCTCCCAGGGCCTGATCAAGACACTGAGAGGTTCTCGGCACTGGCAAGAGCACCGGTGCCCCCATTCCATATGTAAGGCAAACATAAAAACAGCCCCGAGCCATCAATCACAATACATACCTGCCTGCTGTAACCAAAAGACAGTCTTTCTGGGCTTCCCCGTGGCAAACATTGGGAAAGGTCATCAATCCTGAGCTTGCCACATTCTGTGGGGAGTGCTCTGCCTTGATGGTGCCACCCTAGCCTGAGCCTGTCTCTTGTGTCAATCTGGAACTGCCGCCACAGGCTGTCTTCCAACTCCAGAAAGGGCCCCCTGGGTTTTGCTTCTCATCTATCTCATGAGCACGTTTCCATTTGGTGCCTGTAGGCACTGACTGACTTCCAGACCAACTTCAGGTGCCCTCCCCAGCCTGCTGCCTCTCCTAGGGATTTTGTGGTTTGCCACCCCCGCCCCGCCCCCCTCCAGGTGAGTGCACACGAGGTTGCAGACATCCAGCTTCCCAGCAGGCGCGTCCTGTCTCAGACACTGGATCCTCACCGGGGTGCTGTGTCACTCTCAAAGCTGTGTCCACCACAATCCCCTTACTTTTAAGTGCCACCCTGAACCAGCATAGCCCTCACCCAGTCTGTCTCTCTGACGATGCACCACTCGGCAAAGAGTTGGGTAGCTGTGCCCAGGGGTTGCTCTTGCCTCTCTTCTGAGGGACACTGGCTGCTCTATGATGCAGATGGGCACTGCACCAGAGTCCAGTAGAGTGCTGCAGAGGGCCAGCCCTTGCCCCATCTGTTACAAATGCCAGATGTGTCTTCTCACTGGCTGCCACTGCCCTACTCTCCCTGATCATGGCCTCCTTTCCATCCTAGAGGTCCATTTTCCCTTACTGCCTCTTGTTTTGGTGTGAAGTTTAGGACAGCCTTTCCCACTCTCCCATGAACACAGTCTCCTTGGCAGTTTTCTCGTTCTTTCACACCTTTCTATTCAGAGTTTTGTCTCACCGATCTGTCTGGAATTTACTTTTGTGCAAGGTGAGAGACAGTGATGTGACTTGACTTCTTTTTCCCATGATTAGCCGATGAACCCAGCGCCACTGGTTGAGCACTCCGTTCTAGCGCTGTCTGTGGCACGTTCTGGGATCTTCATGTGCCCAGCTGCGCACCCACTCTGTGGTTTCCGGGCATTATAGTTTCTCCTGAGGCACATCCGTTTCCCTCACGAACCTCTTATTGACTTGGAGTCCCTCAGCTCACTAGGTGGCCTAAGGCAGGTGGGGTGTGTGTGTGTGTGTGTGTGTTTGTGTTGGCAGGGAGAGCTGTGTTGGTGCTTGTGAGCAGGCCTCTGCTCCAGGTATGTTCTCAGGACATATTCTGGCCCACGGGAAGCTTAGGAACTCTCATCCTGCCGACTTTTGCACCATGGCAAACTGGGCACTGGTCTTTCCCATCTCCCAAATTAGTATATCTATACAAGAAAAGTTTCAGAACAGTGTGCAGTGTATCCTGTAACACTATATACTGTTTTATGTAATTATACATTTCCTAAATATAGTGTGGAGTATCTCTGGAATGATGCACAAAGAAATGATCGCTGTGTTTTTTTTTTTTTTTTTTTTGGCTCCTGGCATGTATTATATATGAGATCTGCAAGGAGAAGATCCATAACTCATTTAATTGTCTTTTTCGGTCCTTTGTGCCTCTTGAATTTTGTACTTATTTATCCATGTCCCATTGGAAAATAAATTTACTAAAAGACAATTATTGCAGGTTTCTGTAAAAGCTGTTGATGTAGCATTGTCATTCTACAGTCAGACTCTTTTGGTGAACTCTCTTATTAATTTTATTACATTGTCTCTTTTTTTCTTTCTGACTTCTTAAGTAGATAAACATATTGTACAAATTATGACAGTTTTATCTCTTCCTATTCAATAGTTTTTAGTTCATTTCTTTTACTTATCTCATTGCATTGTCAGGGACCTCCGGAAAAACAGTATTGATAATACAGCACATATTTGTCTTGTTTCTGATTTTAATGGTCGATGTTTCAGTGTAAGGTTGGTGTTTGCTGGAGGTTTCTGAATAAATAGTATGTCATGTGTTTATATAATAGGATTTATAAGGCATTAAAAATGAGTCAACAGCTGGGCACGGTTGCTCACGCCTGTAATCCCAGCACTTTGGGAGGCCGAGGTGGGCAGATCACCTAAGGTTGGGAGATTGAGACCAGCCAACCAACATGGAGAAAACCCCATCTCTACTAAAAAGATAGAATTAGCCGGGTGTGGTGGTGCATGCCTGTAATCTCATCTACTCAGGAGGCTGAGGCAGGAGAATCACTTGAATCCAGGAAGCAGAGGTTGCAGTCAGCCAAGATCGCGCCATTGCACTGCAGCCTTGGCAACAAGAGCAAAACTCCGTCTCAGAAAAAAAAAAAAAAAGAAAAGAAAGAGTGAACTAGATCTCTATGTATCAGGCTTGACAATTTTCACAAACCTAACGTTGAATGAAATAATCAATTTGCAGAAAGACTTCGTATAATACCATTTATATAATTTTAAACATATGAAACTACGTGTTATATTGATACATATATTTATAGCAGTATTTAAAATGGACACTAACAGATGTACATCAGTTTTGCAATATCAATTGCCTCTGGGAATGGCTGGAGGAAAATGTGACTCCAACAATATATACAATTTAATTTTATCTATTAAGAAAAAGATTTTAAACAAATATAAAAAAATTAACATTGCTAATTATGGATGATGTATACATAGATCCTCATTGTTTTTTCTCTATATATCTTTTTTTAAATTAAAACTAAAGATGTATTGTGTACCCAATACAATTAATTTCAAAAATTCCTTCACCTAGACATAGTCTCAAGAAATTTTAGGATAATAAGGACTGAAAAGAGACCCTAAAAGCTTCCCAGGATAAGGGGAATGCCACCTACAAATCAAACTGGCATCAGACTTCCTAGTCATAATACTTGATGATAAATGTCTATGTATAAATGCCTTGAAATCCTTAGAGAATATGCTTTTCTCTAGTATTCTATTCCTAAACATACTATCAAGCAGGTACATAGTGACAGTAAAGATGTCTTCATTACTTAGAAAGTTTACCTCCTGTAGAGTTTTCCTTAGAAAATTGTTTGAACATTTGCTCCCACAAAATGAGGTAGTAATCAATTGAAAAGTACATATGGAATCCAGGAAATAGTGATCCCAACTTGGAAAAGTAATAAATGTTACTTTTAAGGTGATGGTCAAATAACAGGTCCTGATTAACTAGGCCAAAGTGGAGCAATATGATAGAAGATTTAGGGTAGTGGATGAACTCATGAATAAAAGGAGACTTGGTAAAAGGAATTGAGAGGTTAGAAAATGAAAGGTTAGAAAAACTAGAGGGTGTGACAAAAGCAAGTAAGGGAAGAAAAACAATTAGATGATCATCTAAGAAAATATTACAGTAATGACCCTCAATAAACCATGCCTCCCTGTATCCATGCCATTGTATAGTCCCTTCCCACATTGACCCTGGGCCTGGCCACGTGATTTGTTTTGGCCAGTTTAAAGGTTAGGAAACACAACAAAAGAGTAGGCCTGGACAGAGCATTTTCAGTGAGGCTTGCACTCTTTCTGCTCTGAAACCACCATGTGTGGAGCTACCCAGGCTAACCTGTGTAGGGTGAGACCACATAGAACAGAGATGAAATGTTTCAACTGAGGAATCCTAGAAAGAATTGTCAGAAAAAATGTAGGAATCCCAGTTAAATGTGAATTTCAGCTGAACATCAAATAAATTTTTTGTGTATGTGTTTTCCAAATATTGTATGAGACATACTTTAAAAATATTAATTGTTCATCTTGAATTCAAATTAATCTGGGCATACTGTATTTTAATTTTCTGGATATAGCAGTCCTAGCTACAGGAAAACCAGCCCTCAGCTAATCTGCCAGCTGACTCCAGCAACACGAATAACCTCAGGCAAGACTAGCAGAAGAACCAACCAGATAAGCCCAACAGGAACTACCAATCCACAAAATAACCAGCAAATAAGATGGCTATTTAAAGGCACTGAGTTTTGGAGTGTTTTTTTTTTTTAATGCAACAATAGACAATAGATGAACGAAACAAAACAAAAATGTGTACTTGCTCCAAAAGTGCAGCAAATTAAGATACAGAATGAATTCAGCATTTTGATGGAATATAAGGAAAAATAATCTATTAAGTCTCGAATGTAAGAATAGTCCCCCTTACGTGACTCAAGAGCCTTGAGGTGGAATATTTCTAAACAACTATAGTGGGCTCGATTAAATCATAACCTAATCCCAGGTGTCTCTTGAATCTGACCTGGGCACATAAGATGGGGCAGGCTTGAACTAGCTCCCAAGTTACTAAGAGTGATGCAGGTAAATATTCCCAGGGTAAGATGCATTCATAATGTGATATAGTTTATTTCTACCTTGCACCTAGCTGTACTACCCCAGAAGATAGTACATAAGTAGACGATGGTTACATGGCTCCCAGAGAAGTCTGAAGTGACCAAATAGATATAAAGGCAGCCCTTCTACATCCCAAGAAAGGCTTAGGTTGAACTTGTGAAAGTATCTGAGATATCTGAACACTAGTCACGTGATATTATCCTCAAAAGGGTACCTTCATGGTATCATAAAATCAAAGGGAGCTTGCCTTTCTAATGGAGAGAATGCAATTGAGCTTCTGGCTTTATATAACCATCTGCATGCAGCTAAGTTCCAGTTTACTTTTATATTCTATTCTGTAACAACCAGGTCTTTCTCCCATTAAAACTTTCTGCTTCCAACTCTAGACATTGAGAACAATGAAGTGTGTTTAGATTATTATGACTACATAAATGCTGCTCATTGCTGAGCCAAGTAGTGTCCTAGCACTTGAACCCATCTTGTATAGTTTTAGAAACTGATTCACATATCACCTGTGGGGATGAGATTATAAGTAGACATGAGATTCAGTGTAGCTGACAGAATGTGGGATAGAAGGTGATAAAAGGCAGAAGAAAGAATAGTAGAATGGATATCCTCATTTTACAAAGTGCAAAGTAAAGAAATACTTGTGGAAGTTTATGAAATAAAATAAAGTTTTATGTATATTATTTAAAGTTAAATTTAGCTACTTTATATGTTTTATTTTTATTGCCTACTTCTTTCACAGGAAAGCAAGCTTAATAAAGGCTACCTCTGCTCACTACCAAATTTCAAATGTTTTGAATAGTGCATGGCACACAATGGTGCTCAAGAAGTATCTATGGACTGCATGATTGAACTAAAATAATAATAATGCTATAAAAATTGGGAATAAGAGAGGGGGGAAAGTATGATAATATAAATGAGCTAAAGTGTCTTATTTTCATATCAAAAATTTGTTAGGAATACAAGTGTATTTTAGGAGTCTTGAAGATAACCACAAGAACAGGGTTTCCCAGGCACTATTAACATTTTAAGCCAGGGACTGTCCTGTGCATTGTAGGATCCCTGGTCTCTACTTACAAGACACCAGTAGTACTCTTTCCCTCAGTTGTGACAACAAAAAAAGTCTTTGAACAGTGACAAATGTCCCCTAGGGAGCAATATCACTGCTATTGAGAACCACTGCATCATAAAGAGTTAAAAATCAGAAAAGTTGAGAAAAGTTTGGCATTCTAGAAAGTGATACTGAGTCTAGGCAAATTCAAAAGGGAAAACCGTTTTTATTATAAATTCTGTACTATAGAGTTTTTGTCAAGTGTATGTATTGTCTTGATACATATTAATATTTATTCAAAAACATTAATGAGGTAGAATCAATGGGGCTTTGTGACAAGCTGGCAATATAGAGTGAAAAAGATGGAAGAGTGAACAATGATTAGGGTCCTGGCATGTGCAACTGGGTGGATGATGGTTGTTTTCATGGAGACAGAGAATACAGGTGGGGGAATAGTTTTGTTGTAGGATCAGGGAATAATGGCTCCAATTTCAAATATGTTGAGCATGAAATATCTGTGAGATATGTAATCTGTAGGCATCAAATAAATTAATCCTGAACTCAAGATATATAGACTTGTGAGTTGTTAATATATAGATGATAATTGAAACGATGGCAGTGGATGAGATTCCTGGAAAGAGAAGAGACTTGAGAACAGGACCCCAAGGAACAGCAATATACTGAGTGTGTAATATTTTAGTCTTTTTTATGCATCTTAATGTTTAAATTAATTAGGACCATACTGTAAATACGGTTTAAGATTTTTTCAAAACAAATTGTATCTTTGCAAAAATAATGCACATTTATTGAAGCCATTTGAAAAACATGTAGATAAGCACAAACTACTCTCCAGAACCAGAATTGCAGCTTCAGGCCTCGATGATCAAATAGAGTAGGCATTGAGCACTAATTATGTGCCAGGCAGGTGGAGATTCAATAGTAAACAAAACAGACACCATTCTTGTGTTAATACAGCTTATTATCTAGTAGAAAATATAGTCAAAGAAAACAGGAATTTACAATGGAGTGTGATGAATGGTATAAAAATTAATAATGGAAATCTCTTTCACCTACAGATGCAATGGGATGTGATTAAAGCATCTTCAATTTCCTCCATTTTCCTCTTATTTGGCATGAGCTTAGTTGCAAGAACAGGAAGAAACTGTTTTGAGTTCCTTTGCTCCCTGTACTGTGTAGTAAGAATGTTCAGGAAGGATGGCAGAGAACATGGAGTTGTTTGCCATTGTGGGCCTTACTAGAGGCTCTGTCCAAACCAAGCTTCTCAGTATTCTGGGTTCTGACTCCTTCACAGAGAGTGTCTCCTTGGATTTGCAAATTCGTTTTATACTTTATAATCTGTTCAGTTAATTTTCCAGAAACTCCCTAGCTGCACTCTTGAGTCAGTCACTCGGCAACACCAAATTCCAAAAAGAGACAGACTGTATATTTCTCAAAAATAAGAAGCATGCACAAGTTGACAGCATCTCAATGGACCCTACGGGTTATAAGAAGCAGAAAGAGATTGAGATAAAGAAATCACAGAGACAGGTCATGTTTGCAGGAAGCAATCTGTTTGCTTGTTAACATTATAGTTGACCCTGCCCCTGAGTAGCAGGAGAGAGCCCCAGCTGTTTTGCAAAGCCCCAGCTACCTCTTTGTAATGGCTTGGGCCACAAGGAAAATTGTTGACATTACGGAAGACAACGCTGGCCCTAATCTTAGAAGAACTATCTGCAAATAACTGATTTGAGAAAACCTGATATTTCCTAAATATGGTGAATTAAAATGAAACTGGCATACAAGGTAAACACAAATTATACATGAAAAAGAGAGAAAAGGGACATGAAAACTAAATGGCAGATGATGAAAACTCATCTGAAAAATGTTACCATAAAGTAGATGAAAATTTTCACCAAATATTTCACATGAATTTGAAAGTTTTAATAAAGCAAGTAAGCAAGAGCTCAATAAAGGAATGGGAAAATAAGAATGAGAAGAAATGTGATCTGTGGGGCTTTTGTGAAGAATGTGAAAAAAGAAATTTAACAGTCACAGAGATGAAAGCAAAATGGCAGAAGCACAAGGAAGGGAGAAACTATGGCAAAAGCATAGTAATTAATGTCAAATCTGTGTACATTTAGGACTAAGACCAAAACAAATGTGGTAATTATGTTTACAGAATGCATGTAATGGTGATACACTCAGATGGAGAAGCAATTATACAATGAAAAACAATTGGAAGAGGAAAGAAAAACAAGGTGGAAGGTAATGTAAATATGTTGATTTTCTTATCCTTAATGACTGAGGTCAAAAGATACCTCCTAAACCAGACAAATATGGTGATACAGGTATAAGTACATTGAATAGTATAAACACTAAGAAATATAATCTAATCAACTAAAAGTGCATGAAAAGAGGAAAGGGAGCAGGGCAGAGGAATAAATGTGTATAAAGTTAATCCTTAAAGCATTATTCATAATAGCAAGAAAAATGAAAAACACACAAAATATTCACGAATAGGGGACTAAGTAATTATGACACATTAATGCAATAAAATGCTATTCAGCTATAAAGTGAAAAGCGAATTTTTAATCCAGTGATAACCAATGATTGACAAGGTTATTTGCATATTGCTCTGTGTGTGTGTGTGTTTGTTTATTTGTGTGTTTATGTGTGTCTGTATAATATCTCTAGAATAATGCATTAGAAACTGCTTCTGGTGGGAGAGAAGCAAGTAGTTGGTAAGAGAGGGGGTTAAAGATTTTTAAATGTATACCCTTTGTTATCTTTTGAATTTTGAACCACTAGGATGTGTTACCAGTTTTTAAAAACAAATTAAGTTTAAAAATAAGATAAAATGCGGGCAGGCGCGGTAGCTCATGCCTGTAATCCTAGCACTTTGCAAGGCCGAGGTGGGTGGATCACCTGAGGTCAGGAGTT
>NW_012117210.1:650315-652259 GCF_000951035.1 Colobus angolensis palliatus
AAAAAAAAAAGAAACTTTCAGTTCTCAAAATTCATAGCCATCAATTTCAAGTTTTCCTAAATTCCAAAAGCTGCCATTACCTATTGGTAACCAGGCCTGGGAGATTCTGACCAAAGATCTTTAATAGAAGCCAAAAGTAGTGAGAACTCAGGACCTAAAGGAAATGTTTATCAGAAAGAAACTTTGTGGAAAAGAGAGAGGAGAGATGAAGGAAAAACAGCCAATCTCATGTGTCCTGGTTCAAATCAGTTCCCAAATTGAAACCCTAGAGAGTAGTGGGTATCAGGTATGACCAGATAAGTTACTGGGAAATTTAAGAGTATTGGGGTTAGTTTCTTCACTTCCATAGGAACAAGCTGAAAAAATGCTGAGTCTAACATGGGACAGCTCAAGTGAAAGGCTAGAAAAGGCTGTGAGAGAAGGCTGGTGATAACATCTCCCAACACTTCCCTTACCTCCATGCCCCATCCCCAGCTGAGAGGGGAGGTTGCCAACTTCATCTATGACCCAATTCAAGGGACTGGATAATTAAAAATACAGAACTCTGGATATAGATCTATGCATTGACAATTGGTCTTTGTGAGATGCAAATGTTTATTCAGAAGAGGGTTGTGTAACACGGTTATCTGGAGTCTTAATTGTGGTGATAGCTTGAGCCATCAAATTGCCTTTCCTTCCTTCAAAATTATCCGATATCCAGCTAGTTGAGAACAAAGAACAATAGAATACTGATGGCTAGACTTAATAAAGACCTTGCCAGGGTCGAAAGAAACATGATTGAATAAACCAGAAGAACTAGTTTGGACTACTCCACTGCCAGGGGAGTAGGGGAGAAAGAAAACATAAAAATAAAATGAAGGCAGGGAAAGGGTCTTTAGAAAAATTTCTGGGAAAAGAACATTTGTAGAACACTAGGTCCAAATGCTTTGTTTATTCCTCCTTCCCTCCTCTTTGAGAGTAGCAATGGTGAGGCACTTGACCGTCCAATTTTTTCATTGCTATTCTCAAAGCAGTAGAAGCCAAAGACACGGCCTGTGTGCTGGCATGTAGGACGAGGACAGCAGAGTCAAAATAGCATAGTATTATAGGACAAGGTAAACATCGTGTCCACATAGAAAAACAGATAAATCCTTAGGAATAACCCCAAAAAGAAATGTAAATGATCTTTATAAAGAAAATATCACAAGTGACAAAAAGGTCTAAATAGTTGTACATAGATAAAATTCTAAGATGTCAATCCTTGCCAATTTGATCTATAAAGTTAATATAATTTCAATCAAAACATAAACCATGTGTTCTACAATAAATGACATTAGTATAATTAATAATATATTTAGAGAAAATTAAGATAGAAAATCTACCTCAAACTGTCTGTACAGACAGACAGACAGACACACACACACACTACTAGTAGGTTAACAGTGAAGCTAACTGTAAAAAAGATATTGTGTTTGTATTCCTTCTAAGGAAATAGGCAAAGGCGTTCCTTATAACTTTGAGAAGGAAAGGCTATCATGGAAAAGAAAAAGAAGAAGGAAGGGAGGAAGGAAGGAAGGAAGGAAAGAAGGAAGGAAAGAAGAAGCAAGAAAACAGTACATATAGAAGTCCTAAAAGAAAAATATTGACAGAAGCAGAAAACTCAATTTCCTGAGTGATGAAATAAATCACACATACACAAAGACATCAAGAGATGGGGTGAGTGAAAACATTGGCAATGGTTGCAACCTGTCATAAGGATCTCATTTCAAGTGTAGCTAATGACTACCATACAGGTCAGTACAGCAAGTCTATACTTAGAAAAGGAAATTGCTTTTGTCTTGCACAGATATAGTAATTTGGGAGAGGAGAGAGACCAGTGCCCAGTTTGCCATGGTGCAAAAGTCGGCAGGATGAGAGTTCCTAAGCTTCCCGTGGGCCAGAATATGTCCTGAGAACATACCTGGA
>NW_012117210.1:656739-664223 GCF_000951035.1 Colobus angolensis palliatus
CTCGTGTTTCTAACCATTGAGAGACTGGCCAAATGGCTATTGATACCCTGGCTAAATGGAAAGCCCGCATCCTTGGGCTCAGCAAACAACAGTTTTTCCTGAATGAAAAGATACTTGGAGAGGTCCAGAACACAACTACCGTTTTTAAAGTTTTGAGCATATCCAGCATTTTTTAAATTTTCATTGGGGAATAGGTGATGCATTTTTATTTGGATGGTTTGCTTTTGGAGATGCTGTGAGTTCTTACTGCCCATGATTTTGTCAGACTAATCCCCAGGGCTTGGCTCATCCTCAACTCTTGACTGCAGATCATGGGCCTTACCTTTCTTCCCCACTGTCTGCAGCTCCCCTGCTCTTTTTGTCTTTTCTTGTTTGGATGTGCCTTCTTCTGATAAGTGGATGAACACTGTGTGAACTTCTAGACCAGATTTCCATATCTTCTTTCACATATTCATCAGTCAGTGTATATCCTACATCTAATGCAAGTCACAGATGGGCGTCACTCTTTAAAAGGTGATCTAGTTGTGGCATTCTAGGAAGGAGATTGTTAGACATTCTTTTTCTGGACACAATCAATCTAATTGCCATCCAACATGGACCTAGCAGCAATGCAAACACATAAAGCTTTTAGATGAGTCTCCCCAAAGAGACATGTCAACGCACAGGTTACAAGGGTATCAGTATCTCTATTTCCAGATTTAAGGTCTTAATTTTCAAATATTCCTCCTCTGGGGTTTTACCTCCCTCAAGCTCAGAGGTGCAGCATTTATCTTTTTCCAGCACCAATATAACAGGAGAAAAGAACAAAGGCTGTGAGAGGGAGAAGTTGAATTGCCTCTGGACTCTGTAGTCTGCCTCAGACACCTCGTTTCTACTCCTTATCTCCAGCATATCACACTGTGTGGAGTAATTTCTTTCCTCCCTTACTTAGATTATTGTCTACAGGTAGACAGAGAAAAGAGAATAGAGATTGGCAGATGCACTCACACGTAAGTTTCAGGTGCATCCACTCCAGAGTGAGGAATGTAACTTTCCAAAGTCTCCCATTTAGGTCTCAGGCACACCCATCTTCCCCACTCTGGCTTCCTGCCACTTTATCCCTTGCCCTTCTCCCATGAATGCCCACTTTTCTGCTCTACCTCACCTCACTCCCCTTGATTGGGATTAAGGGTTTTCTGAAAACAAGACAGGAGTAGAAGGGCAAGTTCCAGTTTAGCACTTGTGTGTACCACCCTCTTGTGACTGGTTCTGGCTCCACATTTCCTTGAAGGAATACATTCTTGCTTCAGTCTCTACCAAATAACTTGTAATTTTCTTCTTCCTTTTTCTTGGGTTGCACTGCCCCCTACAGACAGACAAACAAACCAATATCTATCAGTAGAGTCGGTGAACACAGCACTGGGTGATAGGCCATAGTTCCTACCTTTTACTGATTCTGGACTCTATCTGTCAAACACTTCTCATCTCTCACTCTCGGCTCCCCAACACCAACTCTCACCCTGATCCTATGCACCATTTAGAGAACTAAAATAAGCTGGTGGGTGGGGCGAGAGTATAGGGGAAGATGACTCTGTCCCAATCCTGACCCTAAGACTTCCTAGGCAATCCTCATTCTCACACCAACCTGCATATAACCAGAGCAGTTTCTTCTTTCTTCACTCATCTACAGAGATGCCTCTCTGAGGTCAACAGCAGAGAGCTGATGGCTGGATCAAAAAGACTTGACTTTACCACAGATCTTGGTCACCTGATATATGTGTCACTAATGAGCCATGGTTGTCACCAGTAGTGATGCAAGAGTGTGCCTCCCTCTCTCTCTTCCCCCCAGCACACCAGACCTGTCACTCATTTTTTTCTTCACCAATCCTGGAATCCAAAAGAAAGTGCATTACCATTTTGTGGGAATATGTTTTCCTCTGATTTCCAGAGACAAAACTTATTCTGATACTTTCTTATCTTCTCCTGGAGTAACTGTCTCTTTGTATTTATACTTCTTTATCTTCATCCTAGAATATTGGGCAATAGCCCATCTCTTTACTTCCCCTCCCCTCAGCAACTAATATCTATCATCTTGCTTAGACCCATGAAAAAGCAGATTTCATAAAACAAGAATGGAGAACTAAATATTTTTAATTATATTTTTCTTGCCTCTGCTCACTCTTCTTGGAAATAATGACCTTTTAAAAAATACTTTTATGCCTTTGTATGTATAAGAAGTTTTCTGGAGTGATACTTGCTAGAATGACACCACTTGTTATTTCAGAGAATAGTATTTAAGGCAATACCCACTCTAGCTGAAATGTCAAGTGTTAAGGTCAGTGGGACATGGAAATTAGCTGTCTCTTGGACAAGACCACCTAGTTTTCCCAACAGAGCCCCATAAGATAGCATTTGCCTTGCTGAGTTCACTATACTCCAGGCTCTACCCCCTAATTTTGTTTTCAGAGTAAAAATACGCACAATTTATGACATTACACCCAAGAGAAATGCATGCATATGTTTACCAAACGACATGTATAAGAATGCTCATAGCAGCACTATTCATAATAGTCCCAAGTTGGAAACAATCTAAATATCCATCATCAACAGAATGGATGCATAAAATACAGTACATACATAAATGGCAATGAATACTCTACATGCAACAGTATGGATTATTCTCACAGACAATGTTAGCAAAAAATAGACACAAAATAATATATACTGTATGATTCTGCTTACCTAAAGTTTTTTTAAAATTCAAAACGATCTATATTTTTACAAGTCAGAATAGTGGTTACCCTTGGGATGCATTAGTGAGTAGATGGGGTCTTGGAGGGAGCTTCCAGTGTGTGGTTCATGTTTATTTCTTGCTCCCTTTGTGAAAATGTACTGAGCTGATCACTTGTGCACTTTTCTGCATATACAGTATACTTCAACAAAAGTTTACTTAAAGATCTCAATAGTGAGTTAGACAAATGAGAGGTGGAGTGGCCAAGATGGCCAATTAGAAGCAGCTAGGGTGGATGGCTCTCATGGAGAGGAATGGAAAGGGTGAATAAATACAGCACCTTCAACTGAAATATCCAGGTACTTGCATTGGGACTAATCAAGGAAACAACTTGACCCACAAAGGTCAAGAAAAACAAAGTGGGATCATGGCCCACCCAGGAGCGACACGAAGCCAAGGGAAGCTCCCCCTCCTAGGAAAGCAGTGAGTAAATGTACAGCCCTGGAAACCCATGCCTCTCCCACTGATCTTTGCAACCCTTGGGTCAGAAGATCCCCTTATGAACCCACTCCACCAAGGCCTTCAGTCTGACACACAGAGCTATACAGAGTCTTGACAGAGCAGCCATTCAGACACATGTGGAGACCAGGGAGCTTTAAATACTCTGGCTCTGGGCTTCCAAGCAAAAGTAACTGCAACTCCAGCGAAGTAGGAAATTAGAACTCCTACTACCCCTAGGAAAGAGGCTGAAACCAGGGGGCTGAGCAGGGACGGTCTGCAGGCTCCGTGTCCATGGCACTTCACAGGATAAAACCCACTGGCTTGGAATTCCAGCCAGTCACCAGTAGCGGTGTGACGCCTACCTGGGATGGAGCACCCACGGGGAAGGGCGTGCCTCCATCTTTGTTGTTTGGGTGACTTAGCCATTCCAGCCTGTGGGCTTTGGAGAGTCCAAACTGACCAGGGGCAGAAGGGATCTCCCAGCACAGCACAGCTGCTCTACCAAAACTTTCCCCCAATCCGTTCCTGTTTCTTTCCCCCAATCCGTTCCTCCTCACTGGTGGGGGACCTCCCAACTGGGCCTTCAGCAACCCCTGCTGGTGTTCTCTGGCCAACAAAGATTTGAAAACTCCCTGGGACAAAACTCCCAAAAGGAGGAGTAGGCCACCATCTTTGTTGTTGGACATCTCAGCAGTTCTAGTCTTCAAGCTTTGGTGTGTCTGAGGCTACCAGGGGCAGAAGTGGTACACCAGCACAGCAGCCTCCGAAAACATGGCCAGACTGCTTTCTTAAGTCAGTCCCCAAACTTGTTCTTTATCACCAGGTAGAGCCACCCAACCGGGGTCTTCAGCTACCCCCACCAGTGTTCTCTGTCTGACAGAGGTTTCAGGCCTCCCTGGGACAGAGCTCCCAGGACAAAAGGAAGGCCACCATCTTTGCTGTTCAGGTGACTCAGCCATTCCAGCCTTCAGCCTTCAGAGATGACCAGGGGCTGAAGTGTGCCCCCAGCCCAGCACAGCTGCTCAACAAAAACATGGCCAGACTACATTTTTAAGCAGGTCCCCAATCCTGTTCCTCCTGAATGGAAGGGACCTCCCATCTGGGGTCACCAGTCACCTCCCACAGGTGCATTTGGGCCAGCAACAGGTCTGTACCTCCCTAGGATGGAGCTCTCTGATAAAGGAGCAGGCTTCCACTTTTGCTGTTTCACAACCTTCACTGGTGACAGCTTCAGGTACTGGAAAATCTGAGGTGAATAGGGAATGGAGTGGGCCCCCAGCATACTGCAGCAGCCCTACAGGAAAGTGGCCAGACTGTTAAAAGAAAAAAAATCCGGCCGGGCGCGGTGGCTCAAGCCTGTAATCCCAGCACTTTGGGAAGCCGAGATGGGCGGATCACGAGGTCAGGAGATCGAGACCATCCTGGCTAATACGGTGAAACCCCGTCTCTACTAAAAAACACAAAAAACTAGCCGGGCGAGGTGGCGGGCGCCTGTAGTCCCAGCTACTCAGGAGGCTGAGGTGGGAAAGTGGCGTAAACCCAGGAGGCGGAGCTTGCAGTGAGCTGAGATCCGGCCACTGCACTCCAGCCTGGGCGACAGAGCGGGACTCCGTCTCAAAAAAAAAAAAGAAAAAAAATCCAAAAGTCAGAAATCTAAAAGACTGAAGGCAGATAAGCCCACAAAGACAAGAAGTAATCAATGCAAGAAGGCTGAAAACTCAAAAAGCTAGCATGCCTTCTTTCCTCCAAATGATCACATCACCTATCCAGCAAGGGTGAGGAAACAGGTTGAGGCTGAGATAGCTGAAATGACAGAAGTAGAATTCAGAATATGGATAGGAATGAAGTTCACTGAGCTAAAAGTGTGTGTCATAACCCAATGCAAGGAAGCTAAAAATCATGGTAGAACATTGCAGGAGATGACTGGTTGCAGTGGCTCATGCCTGTGATCTCAGCACTTTGGGAGGCCGAGACAGGTGGATGACTTGAGGTCAGGAGTTAAGACTAGCCTGGCCAACATAACAAAACCCTGTCTCTACTAAAAATACAAAAATTAGCTGGGCATGGTGGTATGCACCTGTAGTCCCAGCTACTCAGGAGGCTGAGGCAGGAGAATGGCTTGAATCCAGGAGGTGGAGGTTGCAGTGAGCTGAGACCATGCCACTGCACTCCAGCCTTGGCAACAGACCAAGACATTGTCTCAAAAAATAAAAAATGGGCCAGGCACTGTGGCTCATGCCTGTAATCCCAGCACTTTGGCAGGCAGAGGCAGGTGGATCACCTGAGGTCAGGAGTTTGTAACTAGCCTGACCAACATGGTGAAACCCTGTCTCTACTAAATACCAAAAATTAGCTGGGCATGGTGGCACATGCCTGTAATCCCAGCTACTTGGGAGGCTGAGGCAGGAGAATCTCTTGAACTTGGGAGGCTGAGGCAGGAGAATCTCTTGAACCTGGGAGGCAGAGGTTGCAATGAGCCGAGATTTCACCATTGCCCTCCAGGCTGGGCAACAAGAGCGAAACTCCATCAAAAAAAAAAAAAAAAAAAAAAAAAAAAAAAAAAAACAGAACTTGACAGAATAAAAAAACATATATAGGCAATATAGAAAAGAACATAATCAACTTGGTAGTGCTGAAAAACACACTACAAGAATTTCATAATCCAATCACAAGTATTAACAGCAGAATAGATCAAGCAGAGGAAAGAATCTCAGAGCTTGAAGACTGCCTTGCAGAAATAAGACAGGCAGACAAGAATAGAGTGGAAAAAAGAATGAAAAAAAATTAACAAAACCTCTGAGAAATGTGGGATTATGTAAAGAGACCAAATCTACAACTGATTTGTGTGCCTGAAAGAGATAGGGAGAATAGAACCAACTTGGAAAAGACATTTCAGGATATCATCCATGAGAACATCCTCAACCTAGCTAGAAAGGCCAAAATTCAAATTCAGGAAATGCACAGAACTCCAGTAAGATACTCCATGAGAAGATCATCTGCAAGACACATAATCATCTGATTCTCCAAGGTTGAAATGAAAGAAAAAAGGTTAAAGGCAACAGGTGAGTAAGGCCAGGTCACCTACAAAGAGAAGCACATCGTATTAACAGCAGACCTCTCAGCCAAAACTCTACAAGCCAGAAGAGATTGGGGGCCAATAATTAGCATTCTTAAAGAAAAGAAATTCCAACCCAAAATTTAACATCTATCCAAACTAAGCTTCATAAGCAAAGGAGAAATAAGATCCTTTTCAGACAAGCAAATGCTGAGGAAATTTGTTACAACCAGACCTGCCTTACAAGAGCTCCTGAAGGAAGCACTAAATATGGAAAGGAAAGACTGTTACCAGTGACTACAAAAACACAATGAAGCACACAGACTAGTGACACTATAAAGCAACCACATAAATAAGTCTGCAAAATAACCATATAATAGCACAATGACAGGATCAAATCCATACATATCACTACTAACCTTGAATGGAAATGGGCTGAATGCCCCACTTGAAAGGCACAGAATGGCGAGCTGGATAAAAAAGCAAGACCCAACGGTATGCTGTCTTCAAGAGTCCCATCTCACATGTAATGACACTCATAAGCTCAAAATAAAGGAATGGAGGAAAATATACTAAGCAAATGGAAAACAGATCTGCCCAATGCCAGGCCCTGTGACTATACCCCAGTAGACCCTGGTGCCAGTTTGGTCCCATCAGACTAATAATCCAAGACCACTCCTGAAGACCAGTCCCAGTGGACCCAGAACTTAGGCTCACCTCTGCAGAAGCAAGTTCCAGAACTGCCAGAGCATGAGGTGAGCCTCTCTGAACCCAAGCTTCAGGCTGCATGGATACAGGTTTCATGCCCACTCCAAAGGACACAATAAACAGGTCCAAGCCAGTGGATCCAGGCTCCAGACCCAACCCCATGGGTTCATGCAGGCCAGCCTACTTAGTGACTCCACCAGCAAGTCTGCTTAGAATCTCTTAACAGGCAGACTGGTGAAGAGTTTTACCAGACAAAGCCAGTCTCCAAAGACTGGAATGACTCCCTATTTCTTTAAATGCACAGACACCAACACATAGTCACAAGGATCAAGAGTAATCTTGACACCAAGAAAAAGCACTAGTAACTGAACCTAAAGAAATAGGAGTTTATGCACCAAAAGCAAAGGCAACAAAAGCCAAAACTGACAAATGGGATCTAATTAAACTAAAGAGCTTCTGCACAGCAAAAGAAACTACCATCAGAGTGAACAGGCAACCTACAGAATGGGA
>NW_012117210.1:665083-669836 GCF_000951035.1 Colobus angolensis palliatus
CGTTATGCACATGTACCCTAGAACTTAAAGTATAATAATAATAAAAAAAAAAGAAAAAAAAAGAAATAGGAGTTTATGAACTGCCTGACAAAGAATTCAAAATAATTGTCTTAAGAAAGCTCAGTATTTCAAGAAATTACAAAGAAACAATTCAACAAATTCAGGAAAACACTAAACAACCAAAACAATAAATTTAACAAAAATAATGAAATTATTTAAAAAATAGTTTTTAAAAAAAAAAGATTCCAGTGCTGGAAAAATACAATGAATGAAATGAAAAATGCAATGGTGAGCATTAACACAGGAATTGATTAAGGAAAAGAATAAATCTGTGAACTTGAAGACAAGTTATTTGAAAATATACAGTCATAAGAGAAATAATCTCTTTAAATGGTAAGAAATGAAGAAACCTTACAGGATTTATGAAAGAGCATTGAAAAGATCATTCATCATGACTAAATGGGATTTATCCCAAGGTTGCAAAGATGATTTAACATACACAAATCAATCAATGTAATACACCACATTAACAAAATGAAAGACAGAAACCACGTATCATCTCAATAGGTGCAGAAAAAGCATTTGACAAAATTTTGCATTCTTCCATGATAAAAGCTCTCAACAAATTAGGTATAGAAGGAATTACTTCAACATAACAAAGGTCACATATGACAATCCTACAGCTAACATACTCAAGGATAAAAGTTGAAAGTTTGTCCTCTAAGATCATGAACAACTCAAGCATGCTCACCCCAATATCTTTTTGACATAGTACTGGAAATCCTAACCAGAGCAATTAGGCTAGAGAAAGAAAGTTGATGCTGTAGTCTGGAGGCAGAACTCACTCTTCCTTGGAGGACCTCTGTTTATTTCCTCTTAAGGCCTTCAATTGATTGAATGATGTCCAGTCACATTATGGAGAATTTCCTTTACTCAACGTCTACTGATTTAAATTATAATCTCATCTAAAATTTAACCTCAAAGCCAGGCACAGTGACTCACACCTGTAATCCTAGCACTTTGGGAGACTGAGACAGGTGGATCACTTGAGGTCAGGAGTTCGAGACCAGCCTGGCCAACATGACGAAATCTCATTTCTACTAAAACTACACAAATTAGCCAGGTGTGGTGGCACACACCTGTAGTTCCAGCTACTCTGGAGGCTGAGGCAGGAGAATCATTTGAATCTGGGAGGCAGAGTTGCAGTGAGCCGAGATCACACCACTGCACTCCAGCCTGGGCGACAGTGAGACTCCATCTCAAAAACAAATTTAAATAAAAAAATACAATGCAATACAACTTCACAGCAATATTCAGACAGGTATTTGACCAACTATATGGGACCATGGACTAGCCAGATTGACACATAAAAGGAACCATCACACCACCCACCTTGTTTTATGATCCCAGCATAAATATGATAATCAAAACCTGAAAAGGATATTACAAGAAAATAAAATTGCAGGCCAATCTCTCTTATGACTATAGATACAAAAATTTCAAACAAAATAAGAGCAAATAAAATCTATGATCTACATCATAGATAATATATGATGATCCAGTTGAGTTTTTGTATAAAGGCAAGGTTGGATTAACGTTTGAAAATCAATCAGTGTAATTTGCCACATTAGCATAATAGAGGAAAAAACAAATATAATCATAACAAATGCAGAAAAGGTATGTGATAAAACTCAATCTCCATTATGGTTTAAAATTCCTAGCAAACAAGGAATAAAAGAGAGCTTCCTTAATTTGATAAGCAATGTAAAAACACATATCATAGTTAATGTTGAAATATTGGGAGCTTTCCAGTTAAGATCAGTAATAAGGAAAGAATGGCCACTGTCATCACTTTTGTTCATCACAATACTGAAGATGCTAAACTGTGCAATAAGAGAAGAAAAAGAAATGAAAGGTATATGAATTGGGAAGGGAAGAAAATCATAATTAATGCACAAAATGATAGCATATGTAGAAAGTTCAAATGAATATGTAAACTATTAAATTTAACAAATTACTTAAATGAGGTCATTTAATGCAATGTCAATATATATTTTTTAATTTTTATTTATTATGATTATTTGTTTTGTAGAGACAAAGTCTTGTTATGGTGCCCAGGTTGATCTCTAGCTCCTGGGCTAAAGCGATCCTCTAGCCTCGGCTTCCTAAAGTGCTGGGAGGATGAGGCACTGGTGTGAGCCACTCTGCCATGCCTGTTGTTTATTTATTTATTATATATATATATATATATATACTTTAAGTTCTGGGGTACATGTGCAGACCGTGTAGTTTTCTTACACAGGTATACAAATGCCATAGTGCTGGCTGCACCCATCAACCTGTGACCTACATTAGGCATTTCTCCTAAAGCTATCCCTCCCCTAGCTTCCCAACCTCCGACAGGCCCCAGTGTGTGATTCTCCCCTCCCTGTGTCCATGTGTTCTAATTGTTCAACTCTCATTCATGAGTGAGAACATGTGGTGTTTGGTTTTTGTTTCTTGTGTTAGTTTACTGAGAATGATGGTTCCTAACTTCATCCATGTCCCTGCAAAGGACAAGAACTCATCCTTTTTTGTGGCTGCATAGTATTCCATGGTGTATATGTGTCACATTTTCATTATCCAGTCTATCATTGATGGACGTTTGGGTTGGTTCCAAGTCTTTGCTATCTATTGTGAATAGTGCCACAGTAAACATATGTGTGCATGTGTCTTTATAGTAGAATGACTTATAACCCTTTGGGTATATACCCAGTAATGGGATTGCTGGGTCAAATCGTATTTCTGGTTCTAGATCCTTCAGGAATCATCACACTGTCTTCCACAATGGTTGAACTAGTTTACACTCCCACCAACAGTGTAAAAGCATTCCTATTTCTCCACATTCTCTCCAGCATCTGTTGGTTCCTGACTTTTTAATTATTGCCATTCTAACTGGTGTGAGATGGTATCTCACTGTGGTTTTGATTTGCATTTCTCTAATGACCAGTGATGATGAGCATTTTTTCATATGTTTGTTGGCCACATAAATGTCTTCTTTTGAGAAGTGTCTGCTCATATACTTTGCCCACTTTTTGATGGAGTTGTTTTTTTTTTTTTTTTCTTGTAAATTTTTTAAAGTTCTTTGTAGATTCTGGATATTAGCCTTTGAGATGGATAGATTGCAAAAAATTTTCTCCCATTCTGTAGGTTGCCTGTTCACTCTGATGATAGTTTCGCTTACTCTGCAGAAGCTCTTTAGTTTAATTAGATCCCATTTGTCAGTTTTAGCTTGTGTTGCCATTGCTTTTGGTGTTTTAGTCATGAAGTCCTTGTCCATGCCTATGTCTTGAATGGTATTGCCTAGGTTTTCTTCTAGGATTTTTGTGGTTTTAGCTTTTACGTTTAAGTCTTTAATCCATCTTGAGTTAATGTTCGTATAATTTTGTATCAGGTGTAAGGAACGGGTCTAGTTTCAGTTTTCTTCATATGGCTAGCCACTTTTCCCAATACCATTTATTAAATATGGAATCCTTTCCCCATTGCTTGTTTGTGTCACGTTTGTCAAAGATCAGATGGTTGTAGATGTGTGGTGTTATCTCTGAGGCCTCTGTTCTGTTCCATTGGTCTATATATCTGTTTTGTTTACTGTAGCCTTGTAGTATAGTTTGAAGTCAGGTAGCATGATGTCTCCAGCTTTGTTCTTTTTGCTAGGATTGACTTGGCTATGTGGGCTCTTTTTTGATTCCATATGAAATTTAAAGTAGTCTTTTCCAATTCTGTGATGAAAGTCAATGGTAGCTTGATGGGGACAGCATTGAATCTATAAATTACTTCGGGCAGTATGGCCATTTTCATGATATTGATTTTTCCCATAAGCATGGAATGTTTTTCCTTTTGTTTGTGTCCTCTCTTATTTCCTTGAGCAGTGGTTTGTAGTTCTCCTTGAAGTGGTCCTTCACATCCCTTGTAAGTTGTATTGCTAGGTATTTACTCCCTTTGCAGAAATTATGAATGGGAGTTCACTCATGATTTGGCTCTCTTTTTGTCTATTATTGGTGTATAGGAATGTTTGTGATTTTTGCACCTTGATTTTGTATCCTGAGACTTTGCTGAAGTTGCTTACCAGCTTAAGGAGATGTGGGGCTGAGACAATGGGGTTTTCTAAATACACAGTCATGTCATCTGCAAACAGAGACAATTTAACTTCCTCTTTTCCTATCTGAATATGCTTTATTTCTTTCTCTTGCCTGATTATACTGGCCAGTACTTCCAAAACTAAGTTGAACAGGAGTGGTAAGAGAGGGTATCCTTGTCTTGTGCCAGATTTCAAAGGGAATGCTTTCAGTTTTTGCCCATTCAGTATGACATTGGCTGTGGGTTTGTCATAAATAGCTCTTATTATTTTGAGATAAGTTCCATCAATTTTGAATTTATTGAGAGTTTTTAGCATGAAGGGCTGTTGAATTTTGTCAAAGGCCTTTTCTGCATCTATTGAGAAAATCATGTGGTTTTTGTCATTGGTTCTGTTTATGTGATGGATTACGCTTTTTGATTTGCGTATGTTGAACCAGCCTTGCATCCCAGGGATGAAGCCAACTTGATCATGGTGGATAAGCTTTTTGATGTACTGCAGATTCGATTTGCCAGTATTTTGTTGAGGATTTTTGCATCAATGTTCAGCAGGGACATTGGTCTGAAACTTTCTTTTTTTGTTGTGTCTCTGTCAGGTTTTGGTATCAGAGTGATGCTGGCCTCATAAAATGAGTTAGGG
>NW_012117210.1:670282-699213 GCF_000951035.1 Colobus angolensis palliatus
ATTTTAGATCTTTCCTGCTTTCTCTTGTGGGCATTTAGTGCTATAAATGTCCCTCTACACACTGCTTTAAATGTGTCCCAGAGATTGCGGTATGTTGTATCTTTGTTCTCATTGGTTTCAAAGAACATCTTTATTTCTGCTTTCATTTTGTTATTTACCCAGTATTCAGTCAGGACCAGGTTGTTCAGTTTCCATGTAGTTGTGCAGTTTTGAGTGAGTTTCTTAATCCTGAGTTCTAATTTGCTGGCACTGTGGTCTGAGAGACTGTTTGTTTTGATTTCTGTTCTTTTGCATTTGCTGAGGAGTGTTTTACTTCCAATTATGTGGTCAATTTTAGGATAAGTGCGATGAGGTGCTGAGGAGAATGTATAGTCTGTTGATTTGGGGTGGAGAGTTCTGTAGATGTCTATTAGGTCTGCTTGGTCCAGAACTGAGTTCAAGTCCTGAATATCCTAGTTAATTTTCTGTCTCATTGACCTGTCTAATATGGAGAGTGGGGTGTTAAAGTCTGCCACTATTATTGTGTGGGAGTCTAAGTCTCTTCGTAGGTCTCTAAGAACTTGCTTTATGTATCTGGATACTCCTGTATTGGGTGTATATATATTTAGGATAATTAACTCTTCTTGTTGAATTGATCCCTTTAGTATCATGTATTGCCCTTCTTTGTCTCTTTTGGTCTTTGTTGGTTTAAAGTCTGTTTTATCAGAGATTAGGATTGCAACTCCTGCTTTTTTTTGTCTTTCTGTTTGCTAGGTAAATATTCCTCCATCCCTTTATTTTGAGCCAATGTGTGTCTTTGCACATGAGATGGGTCTGCTGAATACAGCACACTGATGGGTCTTGACTCCTTATCCAGTTTGCCAGTCTGTGTCTTTTAATTGGGGCATTTAGCCCATTTATATTTAAGGTTAATATTGTTATGTGTGAATTTGATCCTGTCATTATTATGCTAGCTGGTTATTTTGCCCGTTAGTTGCAATTTCTTCATAATGTAAATGGTCTTTACAATTTGGTATGGTTTTGTAGTGGCTGTTACCAGTTGTTCCTTTCCATGTTTAGTGCATCCTTCAGGAACTCTTGTAAGGCAGGCTTGGTGGTGACAAAATCTCTCAGCATTTGCTTGTCTGTAGTGAATTGTATTTCTCTTTTGCTTATGAAGCTTAGTTTGGCTGGATATCAAATTCTGGATTTAAATTTCTTTTCTTTAAGAATGTTAAATATTGGCCCTCATTCTCTTCTGGCTTGTCGGGTTTCTGCAGAGAGATCCACTGTTAGTCTGATGGGCTTCCCTTTATAGGTAACCTGGCCTTTCTTTCTGGCTGCCCTTAACATTTTTTCCTTCATTTCCACCTTGGTGAATCTGATGATTATGTGTCTTCAGGTTGCTCTTCTCGAGGAGTATCTTTGTGGTGTTCTCTTATTTCCTGAATTTGAATGTTGGCCTGTCTTGCTAGGTTGGGGAAGTTCCCCTGGATAACATCCTGAAGAGTGTTTTCCAACTTGGTTCCATTCTCCCCATCACTTTCAGGTACACCAATCAAACGTAGATTTGATCTATTCACATAGCCCCATTTTTCTTGGAGGTTTTGTTCGTTCCTTTTTATTCTTTTTTCTCTAATCTTGTCTTCTCACTTTATTTCATTAAGTTGATCTTCAATCTCTGATATCCATTCTTTCGCTTGATTGATTTGGTTATTAGTACTTGTGTATGCTTCATGAAGTTCTCATGTTATGTTTTTCAGCTCCATCAGGTCATTTATGTTCTTCTCTAAACTGTTTATTCTAGTTAGCAATTCATCTAATATTTTTTCAAGGTTCTTAGCTTCCTTGCATTCAGCTAGAACATACTCCTTTAGCTCGGACGAGTTTCTTATTATCCACATTCTGAAGCCTGCTTCTGTCAATTCGTCAAACTCATTCTCTGTCCAGTTTTGTTCCCTTGCTGGCGAGGAGTTGTGATCCTTTGGAGGAGAAGAGGCATTCTTGTTTTTGGAATTTTCAGTCTTTTTGCATGGGTTTCTCCCCATTTTTGTGAATTTATCCCCCTTTGGTCTTTGATGTTTGTGACCTGTGGATGGGGTCTCTGAGTGAATGTGCTATTCCTTTCTGTTTGTTAGTTTTCCTTCTAACAGTCAAGTTCCTCTGCTGCAGGTCTGCTGAAGTTTGCTGGAGGTCTACTCCAGACCCTGTTTGCCTAGGTATCACCAGCGGAAGCTACAGAACAGCAAAGATTGCTGCCTGTTCTTTCCTCTGGAAGCTTCATCCCAGAGGGGCACCTGCCAGATGTCAACCAGAGCTCTCTTGTATGAGGTGTCTGTCGATCCCTACTGGGAGGTGTCTCCCAGTCAGCATACACGGGGGTCAGGGACCCACTTGAGGAAGCTGTCTGACCCTTAGCAGAGCTCGAATGCTGTGCTGAGAGGTCCACTGCTCTCTTCAGAGCTGTCAGGCAGGGACGTTTAAGTCTGCTGAAGCTGTACCCACAGCTGCCCCTTCCCCCAGGTGCTCTGTCCCAGGGAGATGGGTTTTTCATCTGTAAGTCCCTGACTGGGGCTGCTGCCTTTTATTTCAGAGATGCCCTGCCCAAAGAGGAGAAATCTGGCAGTCTGGCCACAGCGGCCTTGCTGAGCTGCAGTGGGCTCCGCCCAGTTTGAACTTCCTGGCAGCTTTGTTTACACTTTGAGGGCAAAATCGCCTACTCAAGCCTCAGCAATGGCAGACCCCCCTCCCCCCACCAAGCTCAAGTATCCCAGGTCAATCTCAGACTGCTGCTGTGCTGGCAGCAAGAATTTCAAGCCAGCGGATCTTAGCTTGCTGGGCTCTATGGGGGTGGGACCCACCGAGCCAGACCACTTGGCTCCCTGACTTCAGCCCTCTTTCTAGGGGAGTGAACGGTTCTGACTTGCTGGTGTTTCAGGTGCCACTGGGGTATGGAAAAAAAAAAAAACAAACTCTGCAGCTAGTTTGGTGTCTGCCCAAACGGCCACGCAGTTTTGTGCTTGAAACCCAGGGCCCTGGTGGGGTAGGCACTGGAGGAAATCTCCTGGTCTGTGGGTTGTGAAGACCATGGGAAAGGTGCAGTATCTGGGCCGGAGTGCACGGTTCCTCAGGCACAGTCCCTCACAGCTTCCCTTGGGTAGAGGAGAAAATTCCCTGACACCTTGTGCTTCCCATGTGAGGCAATGCCCCACCCTGCTTCAGTTCACCCTCCATGGGCTGCGTCCACTGTCCAACCAGTCCCAGTGAGATGAACCAGGTACCTCAGTTGGAAATACAGAAATCACCTGCCTTCTGCATTGACCTTGCTGGGAGCTGCTGACCAGAACTGCCCCTATTCTGCCATCTTGCCAGCAATCCCTCATGTCAATCTATTTTTTAAAATCAGTTGTAGTTCTATATACCAGTAGCAAACAATAGGAAAATGAACTTTTAAAATCCAGGCCATTTAGAATAGCATTGAGAAGCCACAAAATCTTAATAATTATCCTAACAAAGTATATGCAAGTCTGAATCTGAATGCTACATTATTGAAAGAAATTAAAGAACAAAGAAATGAGTAGTAAACCATATTAATGGAATGAGTAACTCAATATTGTAAATGTGAAATGTGTTAATTCTCACCAAATTGGTCTGTAGATTCAGTGCAGTTCCCAACAAAATTCCAAGAGTGTGTGCAAGTGTGTGTGTGTGTGTGTGTGTGTGTGTGTGTAATTTGGCAAACTTATTTTTTAAATCTATATGTAAATGTAGAAATCCAAGAATAACCAAAATAATGTTGAAAAAGAACAATAAAGAGAATTTATATTAGCAAACATCAAGTTTTACAATAAAGCTACAGTAATTGTGACAAGGTACAAGAACACAGGTGCAAGGACAAAAAAAATAGACGAATTGAAAGAATAGAAAGTCCCGAGACAGATTCATACATATATAGCAACATAACTATTACAAAGGTGACACTGTAGTGTAGTGGAAGAAAGAATGGCCTTCTCAAGAAATGGTGCTGGGTCAATTGGATATCCATATGTGGGGAAATTGAATCTTGACCCTTACCTCACATCACATACAAAAATAAATTCTAGGTGAATTATAAATCTAAATGTGAAAGGGAAAATTATAAAGCTTCTAGAAGATAATGTAGATAATCTTCAATGACATTATAGTAGGATAAAGTTTCTTTAAAAGAATAAAGTAAAATGAAGAAAAATATTGATAAATTTCCCTTTATCAAAAGACACCATTACATAGTGAAAAATGAAGCCATACAACCTTAATATCAAAACTTCATGATGAGAAAGATACATGATGATGATACATTAATCCCACCAATGAATGTACATGCAAAATTTAAAATATAATAACAAATATAATCCGTAAGTATGGCAAAAAATACAAATTAATCAATTGCTACAATTAGAATTAAATCATCTAACTCCAACGTCCTTCTTACACTTGTTTAATATTTTTTGTTTTTGTTTTTGAGACGACGTCTCACTCTGTTGCCCAGGCTGAAGTGCAGTGGTGCCATCACAGCTGCCTTGACCTCCCAAGTCTCAGGTGATCCTCCCACCTCAGTTTTTGTGGGGGGGTTTTTGGTAGAGATGAGGTTTCACTATATTCCCCAGGCTGGTCTCAAACTCCTGGGCTCGAGCAATTTACCTGCCTCAGCCTCCCAAAGTACTGGGATTACAAGCTTGAGCCACTGTGCCCAGCCTCATTTATTTCATTTTATCCCTTGTGTTATTTTCTCTATTTGTACTCAATATCTTTTTTAAAGTTATATTTATATCTTACCCACTTTGTCAGATAGAATGTCACTTTCTCTTGCAAGTGCCTGCAAAGATGTCTTGATTAGTATTGCTCATGTCTCTAAGATCTAATAGCATGTTTTGTGTTTCTGGGATGTCTCATCCTTTGGTTGCAAGGCACAGATAATATGTAACTTGAAGAACAAGATTAGCCAGCAGACTGAAAAATGCTCAAACACACTGATTAGCTCATTCATTGTCATGTATCCAGAGACAGAAGATATTATGAGCACTTTAATTGCTGACTCATAATTTTTTTGGTCCAGATCACCTTTTATAAATTGTAAAATTGAAGAATTTTAATAGCCCAAAGTATATTGTAGCCTGCTCAATGGTGTTTTAGGGTCTTTCATAATGGACTTGTGACACAATTAGTATCACAACCTTTCCTAAGTTATGTGTCATCCTAAACTCACTTGGCCCCACTACCTATCCTGAGCCCTGATCAACTTCCTTACTTCCTGACCAGAGGAAGCAGCAATGATTTATGCTGTTTCTACATTCTTAGAGCCTAGGCCACTGCCACTGCCATTGCCATTGGTGTTCCAGCCACAGCTTGAAGTCACCCTAACATAGTGTCACCTAACAAGAAAAGAGTATTACAGTTGCAAACTAGACAGACTAGACGCATAGACGTACAGGGGAATTAATGTCCCATGGAGCTAACTTTGATCAATGGAAATCTGGCTACTCAAAAGAGCTGACAGAAAAAATCTTTTTTATTTCTCCCACTTAGATAGACTGTTCTTAGATGCAGTAATTTTATGTGACTTACTGAAGACATCACACGAGATAAAATAATCAGCTGTGTTTTTGTTGACAAGTTAGGTTCAGATGGGTGACTCACTCCCTCATATTTGCTTTCTGTCTTTCCTTGCCTCACTTGCCTTTTCCCCTCACTTGTATTGAACATCCCAGCAGCGTCACCAGGTAAACTTTTGCCCCAGGTTCTGTTTTCTAGTCCTGAGCTAAGAAACCACCCAAACCATTAATTCTATTTTTAATAAAACAAGCTCTGCAGTATAGGACTTCACAAATAGTAGCTAGTAGCTCAGTGCACCATGCCTCCAAAGTAGCAACCATAAAAATAAAGATCCTATTTATGGAAAAGAATAATACTCTGTAAATAACCAAAGACCAATAGAATATAATATGTCTTCCAAGAAGTATGCTATCTGGGAAAAGATAAGTGTTGAGAATAGATGTCTACTTGTAATATACATGATTGTGTATAATAGAAAAAATATTAAACAAAATGTTAAAATGTGTGTATAAAGTGCTTGAAGGGAATATGAGTCTATTTTTATAACCGAGAGCTTCCTCAGCATGACCAAAAACCTAGAAGCCACAAAGGGAAAATATGTAAGATTTGATCACAAGTAGGTAATCACCTATAAAGGAAAAAACATGAACAAAGCTAAATGAATTAGAGAATCACAAGACTCTCCAACTTTGATGGCACCAACCTCTAGTTAAGTTGGTTAAGTTTCCTGAGCATTAAATAAACAATAAATGATAGTGTGGTTTCCTATGTAGATTGATCTTAGGGAGAGAATGTTCTGAGCAGCAAACACTAAGGATGTGGTCTGCTTGATAATTATATTTTCTTACAGTAACGTAAATTATCATTTTGAATTTTATTTTCAAAAGGGAATTCCACCCCATTTGACAGTATGTCATGTCCTCTGCAAACTTAAAAATGCTCAATAAATAAAGAGGCTTTATGCCAAAACTAAGATGCTAGTATCACACCTACTCTTTCACTTTTTAAAACATTGATGATCAACAGGGCCAGAGACTAACACTTAGCCCATTCTTAATGGTGAAGTGAATTACATTTTCAAGACCCTATCAGGATAAAAGTACCCCTCCGATAAGGCTTTCTTCACTCCATCCTCCCTTCTCCCTCCTCTCCTGCCTATCCCCAAACACAAACATTGCCCAAGCCCTTAGTACAATGCCTGAGAGGGCCCCCATGGAGAGGGTCAAGCAAGAAGCTATGCTACTCTGATAAGTAAATACCCCCTTTCCTGCTAATACCACACCCTTAGGGCAGAGCAGACCAGAGCCCCCAGGATGGTGGTGAGACAGCTCTGGCTTAAAGGCAAGGAATGAAACCCCCTTTGCAAAAATTATAACTGAGAAAATTATGACAGTGAAAGAGATCTGACCTAATCGACTCCATCTTGCTTCTAACCTCCAAGCTGTCCTTGTTCATTCTTGGGTATAAGCTGAACTAACTTTGGGAGGAACTTAGTTTTTAGCTTAACTTTGAAATAAAGATAATAACAGTCCTTTCCAAAAACAAACCCCCTTTCTTTATTTCGGGAAAGGGCTATTTGAGAACCAGACTGCCTTTGTAGGACTAAGAAATTAGACGTAAGATTAGAAATTATGACTTAGGGCCAGGTGCGGTGGCTCACGCATGTAATCTCAGCACTTTGGGAGGCTAAGGCAGGTGATCACCTGAGGTCAACAGTTCGAGACCAGCCTGGCCAACACGGCAAAACCCGTCTGTACTAAAAATACAAAACTTAGCTGGACATGGTGGCACGCGCCTGTAGTCCCAGCTACTTGGGAAACTGAGGAAGGAGAATTGCTTGAACCCGGGAAGCGGAGGTTACAGTGAGCCAAGATCACACCATTGCACTCCAGCCTGGGTAACAGCAAGATTTTATATATATATATATGTGACTTAGGAGTCACGCAGCTAGAGGCCACAGGATTCTAAATCCCCCCAGTTGTTCCTACGGATAACATCACTATTATAAAACCTAGGATTGGTGCTCCAGATATTTTTCAGACCCTGTACTCAATGGATCAGCTGGCACCACCCAGATCAATAAACTGGCTCATCTGGTCTTGTGGTCCCCACCCAGGAACTGACTCAGCACAAGAGAACAGCTTTGACTCCCTGTGATTTCAATCTCCAACCCGACCAGTCAACACTCCCCACTCCTTGACCTCTTATCCACCAATTTATGCTTTAAAAACCCCAGTCTCCGAATTTGGGGGGAGATTGATTTAAGTAATAACTCTGTCTCTGGTGTGGCATGGCTGGACTCATGTCAAATTAAACTCTCTTTACTGCAATGCCATGGATTGATTTTATTTGTGCAGCCAGCAGGAAGAACTCATCAGGTAGTTGCAGGAAGAGCCATGGCTTAAAGAGAGAAACCAGAGAAAACCTTCATCCTAGGATGCAATGCAAAATTAATGTAAAAAGCTAGGCTTGAAAATAGTATGAATCATTATTTTAAAAACCAATTTCAAGGGAACTTAGCAGAGAAATTAATGACGAGAGCTGTAAACATAAATTTTGCCCGAACCACATCAATTTGCTAAACATACACTTGGAATGTCTTCTGAAACAAGACAGGTAAAATGTGAATTAAAAAAAAAAAACATTTCCTGAGCTTTGAAATATTATGTATATTGGTTGACAATTTATGACAAGACAAATCTTGAAATATTATGTATACTGGTTGACAATTTACAACAGGACAAATATCTACTTTTTTTTTTTGAGATAGGGTCTCACTCTGTTGCCCAGGCTGACGTGCAGTGGCATGATCACAGTTCAATGCAGCCTCAACCTTCCCAGGCACAAGTGATCCTCCCACCTCAGTCTCCCGGAGTCCTGGGACTACAGGCACATGCCAACATGCCCAGCTAATTTTTGTATTTTTTTTAGAGAGGGGGCTTTCACCATGTTCCCCAGACTGGTCTCGAACTCCTGGGCTCAAGTGATCTTCCCATCTCAGACTCCCAAGGTGCTGGGATTACAGGAATGAGCCACCAAGCCCTGCTAAAAACTTGACTTTTGTAAAATCACTTTTGATCATATTTCAACTGGGATAGACTCACTTATAGTCCTAAAACTGTTAAATAAGAACAAAACCAAAATAGCAGGACATCCTCTGAGTTTCTAGTTTCCTTGGTTTCCCAGGAGCTGCCATCCTCTCTAAAGTAGAGGACACTGCCTCCTCCCTGCCCCAGTGGGCTACCACAATTAGCCACAATCCTAGAACTCTGCCCTTCCCAAAAGGATTGGGAGTGACAGCATCCCATGTGAAAACATTGGGACATTAACGTGTGACCTGGCTGCCTGAACCAGGCAGTCATACATCTATCTCATACCACCTTTCCCAGACTCCGGGTTATTCAGTCTAAATAAGACCAGATGCAGGATATCAAAAATTCATGCAGTGCACGTGTGGCCATGCCAAGCTAAGACTAGTTCCTTCTCAGTCTCTGTTCTGTTCAACAAAGTTTCCAAAAATTCCTGGCATCCAGTCACACTCAGGGTCACCTTATGACTAGAGCAACGACAGTTGTTATTCTGTATTGAATGCCCACGGATACATGGCATGGTGTCACGGAAATTGAAGTGTCAGAAAAGCCCAGGGAGGCTACCACCAATGACCTTCCAGAAGGAGGAAATAAAGATAAGTAGGAGGGAGGAAGTGGAAAAAAGAATGAGAAGGAACAAGGGAAAGGGGAAAGGAGCAGATGGATGCTATTCAGACCTGCCTCACTGGGACTTTTCGTTGCTCAAATTAGCCTCGTTTTTACTCCAGGTGTAAAATTCACTCTGCGTCTCAAGTTCAATGTATCAATACAGAAATTATTATTTGCCCCATGCCCAAACTGCTCATCGTGTCACACAGAAGCAGCAATATAAATAGTAGTTTATCTGTTCCTCTTCCAAGTCTCACCTATTGGCAATTCCTGAGACTTTGCTCTTTCCTCTACATGTTGCTGTGTGGGTATCTATAAAGTTATGGGCTCAACAAGAAGAATCTCACATCCTTCTTCATCTTCATCAAGAGGTAGTTTTGTGTTGAGTAACTAAAGAGGCGTTATACAGGTGTTTGTCTCCATATGAAGTGATTTTAAAGCAACCAATTACTCACGTTTGGAAGGCCATTAGCCCTGCTTTTTAATAACTGAGTGATCTTGGAAATTTTACCTAACTTCTCCAAGTCTTATTTCTTCTGCAATAAAGGTATAATAGTGCTTACTTGACAGGACTGTTGAAGAAATTGAGTGGATAAAAAGAAATGTGAAGTGCCAAACAGTGTCTGATAAATATTAGGTGCGACCCACCTCTTTTCTTCTATAATATACATGTCTTTGACATAAGTGGATTGCTTATAAAATTTAAGTAATATTATTCTAAAAAGGAGAAAACTCCTCAAAGGCCCCTATCATTGTTTGAAATTATTTTTATTATGATGTTACTTAAAAATTTACATACCTAAAATCCAAAACAAATGCTTCAAGAATTTTATACACACATTTTAATGTTTTATTTTAAAATGTTTCTATTATACACAATCATGTATATTACAAGTAGACATCTATTCTCAACACTTATCTTTTCCAGACAGATAGCATACTTTTTGGAAGAAATTTTATATTATATTAGTCTTTGTTCATTTACAGCTTTCACAGAAAGTATAAAACAAAGCGACTTCACAAATTAAAAATAAGCCAAGCTATAAAGCCAAAGAAATGTAAATAACATATAATTTCATGAGACTGATAATGTTGCTTTGGCAGCCCTAAATCACAATCTGTAACATGAACATGGTATTGATGACAACACGAACTCTCTTAATTTAAACATTCCTTCATTAAGGAGAGCCTGATGACACAGTCTCATCCTTCCGCCAGTTTCCTTACTCAAACTCCTGCAAAATCTCTGCAAGTACAAACTTATGTATTGTAGAGGAAATACATCTGCTGCATATTGAGTACATCTTTACATTTTTCTCATTGACTAGAAAAAGAATTTCATTAATCTATGATGCCTCTGATTATTAAATACATAATTATTTTATTTTTATTTTATTTATTTATTTATTATTTTATTTATTTATGTATTTATTTATTTTAGATGGAGTCTTGCTCTGTCACCCAGGCTGGAGTGCAGTAGCGTGATCTCGGCTGACTGCAACCTCTGTCTCCCAGGTTGAAGCAATTCTCCTGCCTCAGCCCCCCAAGTAGCTGGGATTACAGGCTTGTGCCACCACACCCGGCTAATTTTCGTATTTTTAGTAGAGACGGGATTTCACCACGTTGGCCAGGCTGGTCTCAAACTCCTGACCTCAGGTTCTGCCCACCTCGGCCCCCCAAAGTGCTGGGATTACAGGTATGAGCCATCACACCCAGCCTACATTAATTATTTTGTATACCACTAAGCAGGAAAAGTTGGCCGAGCCCAGTGACTCACGCCTGTAATCCCAACACCTTGGGAGGCCGAGGCGGGTGGATCACCTGAGGTCAGGAGTTCAATACCAGTCTGGCCAACATGATGAAACCCCGTCTCTACTAAAAATACAAAAAATTAGCTGGGCGTGGTGGCGGGCGCCTGTAATTCAAGCTACTCAGGAGGCTGAGGCAGGAGAATCGCTTGAACCCAGGAGGCAGAGGTTGCAGTGAGCCGAGATTGTGCCATTGCACTCCAGCCTGGGCAACAAGAGCAAAACTCCATCTCAATAATAAATAAATTTAGTCCGGGCGCAGTGGCTCAAGCCTGTAATCCTAGCACTTTGGGAGGCCGAGACGGGTGGATCACGAGGTCAGGAGATCGAGACCATCCTGGCTAACACGGTGAAACCCCATCTCTACTAAAAAATACTAAAAAAAACTAGCCGGGCGTGGTGGCGGGCGCCTGTAATTCAAGCTACTCAGGAGGCTGAGGCAGGAGAATCCTTGAACCCAGGAGGCAGAGGTTGCAGTGAGCCGAGATTGTGCCATTGCACTCCAGCCTGGGCAACAAGAGCAAAACTCCATCTCAAAATAAATAAATAAATAAATAAATTTAATTTAATTTAAATTTAAATAAATAAATAAATAAATAAATTTAATTTAATTAAAAATAAAGAAAAATACTTCTAATTAAACTACGACACAATGCTAAGGTGTCCTCAGTTGTAAATGCATCATAATTTTGGAGATACTAAACAAGTCTATCTTATGATGAATGAATACAATAGTGCTGCTTAGTACCATGACAATATTTAATATAAACCCAAAATTTGGCTCCAAAATCACTGGGTAACACGTTAAAATACAGAATATATTTATAATGAATTTCTTTAAATTATCAGTGACCTGAAAATAACATTTAAAAGACATTTCTAGGGAACTTGTGAAACCTAAAAACATATACATGCATTCCTGGTATTCCACCAACACTACTTTGAGAAACACTGACTTAGGCTTCATGTCTAAATCACAGTAACATCACCGAGACATCAGAAATGTCGTAGAAATTGACAAGATCACAGCAAGGAAGCATTCTCAATTCTTAAAAGAGAACAAAGACCCTACACCTAAGAGAAATTATTTTAACATTTTGTTTACCAAATGCCACTTGTGTATGGTAGAATGACACCTTAGAAAAAAAGGCAAACCAAAAATTTTCAACTCTTGCCTTTTTGGAAACTAAGGGTCTTCACTTTCAGTAATTAACTGCTACATTCCAACACTATTTTAGCATTTTATATACATTACCCCTATGTGATATTATCCCCATCTTCACAGTATATCTATAATTTTAATGCATCTCCCTTTTTGGTGTAAACATTTTCCACTCAGTATGTGTTCCAAAAATATCCATATAAACTCTGCCATTCTATCATCTCCTTAAGTTCCAACCTTACCTGAATTCGACATTTTTCTTTCCCAACAATTACACAACTCAACATCTATTATAGATAAGAAAACATACATGAGAATAAAAGAATAAATATTAAATTCATACATTATCATTTTACCAATAAATAACTAGTCTTCTCATTTGGGTATATAGCCTTTGAGAAGTTTTAATGCATATAAAGCTTGATACTTCTCAAAAATGGGATATACTGTGTATATAGTCATGTAACCACCTTCCCTATTTAAGATTATATGCTGCATATTTTCCATGTAAATAAATGTAGATGTCAATCAATATTTTCAATGGCTGCAGAATATTTAAATATGCAGATATATCTTAATTTTATGGGTAAAAAGTCGATAAAATCATCCATAGAGAACTAACAACATTCTCGGAGTGTGCAGCAGAGTTTATGCAGAGATAATTTAGATATGTTTTCTTCAGAAAAAGTGTGGCATGTGATTTTACAGCCTACTTTTCCCACTTAAGATTATATGCTGATGTTCTCTCTTATTTGTGGAAGATAAAAATTCGAACAATTGAACTCATAAGAGAGGAGAATGATGGTTACCAAAGACTGAGGGGAAGTGGGAAGTGCGAATGCTTAATGGGTACAAAAAATGGATAGAATGGGAGAAAATTTTTGAAGTCTACTCATCTGATAATGGTCTAATATCCAAAATCTACAAAGAACTTAAATAAATTTACAAGTAAAAAACAACCCCATCAAAAAGTGGGCAAAGTATATGAACAGTCACTTCTCAAAAGAAGACATTTATGTGGCCAAGAAACATGAAAAAAGGCTCAACACCACTGATCATTAGAGAAATGCAAATCAAAACCACAGTGAGATACCACCTCACACTAGTCAGAATGGCTACTATTAAAAAGTCAAGAAACAACAGATTCTGGCAAGGCTGTGGAGAAATAGGAACACTTTTACACTGTTGGTGAGAATGTAAATTAGTTCAACCATTGTGGAAGACAGTGCGGTGATTCCTCAAGGATCTAGAACCAGAAATACCTTTTGACCCAGCAATCCCATTACTGGGTACATACCCAAACGATTATAAATCATTCTACTATAAGGACACATGCATGCGTATGTTTATTGCAGCACTGTTTACAATAGCAAAGACATGGAACCAACCCAAATGCCCATCAATGATAGACTGGATAAAGAAAATGTGGTACATATACACCATGGAATACTATACAGCCCTAGAAAGTAATGAGATCATGTCATTTGCAGGGACATGGATGAAGTTGGAAGCCATTATCCTCAGCAAACTAACACAGGAACAAAAAACCAAACACCACATGTTCTCACTCATAAGTGGGAGCTGAACAATGAGAACACATGGACACAGGGAGGGGAACAACACAGGCCAGAGCCTGTTGGGGGGTAGGGGACAAGGAGAAGGAACTTAGATGACAGGTTAATAGGTGCAGCAAATCACCATGGCACACGTACACCTATGTAACAAACCTGCACGTTCTGCACATGTATCCCGGAACTTAATGTAAAATAAAAATTAAAAATAAATAAATAAAACTAAATGGTTAGAAATAATGAATAAGATCTAGTATTCGATAGCTCAACAGGGTGACTATAGTCAATAATAATTTAATTGTACATTGTAAAATAGCTAAGAGTATAACTGGATTGTTTGTAACACAAAGGATAAATGCTTGAGATGATCGATACCCCATTAACTCTGATGTGATGATGACACATTGCATACCTGTATCAAAATATCTCATGTAACCCATAAATATATACACCTATTATGTACCAACAAAAATTAAAAATTATTTTTTTAAAAAAAACTATATGCTGAATTTCTCATGTAGGCACATGTAGATGTCCATCAACATTTTCAATAGTTGCATAATATTTAAATGTGTAGACATACATTAATTTATTTAGCTAACTGCCTATCTTGAGATACTTGGGTCATTTACAACTTTAGACCTTTCAAAACAGTTTGAAGATGCACAGCTTCCTACAAGCCAATTATGTGATTATTTCCTAAAGATACATTTCTACAAGTGGAATTACAGGGTCAAAGGATGTGCATATATTCCAATGGACCTTGTACCAGTGAATACTCCCACCAGCAATTTGAGAGTGCTCCTCCCCCGACAACCTCACCCTCACTGAGGCGTGGGAGCGAGGTAGATTTTCTGTGTGTATCCCAACAACACTCTCTATGGTTCCATAAAGGCCCCACCTTAACCAACCTTATAAAGGAAATCTGATACAAGCACTAAAACTTATTCTTTCTTCTAGTACACTTTCTTATTATTTCAAAGTTGTAACTGTTCACTTACATGGATACCAGAATTGGCCAAGAGGACATTTTTCTGTCAAATACCCCAAGGACCCTAAAATAAAACTGGTCCTCTCTGTATGTCTCCAGAATACATCTCAGCACTTTTTGGTTCAAAGGGCCTCTCAGGTCCATACTCTCCTTACCATTTCCATGGCCACCAGTAAAACTTCACACCTTTATTATCTCATGCCTGGACTAACTTGTGGTAGCTTCCTGTTTTTCCAATCTCCAGTCACCACTCCCCTCCCCACCCCAGCTTGGATTCCTCCTGCACATAAATCTACCATATCTTTTTCCTTTCATCTTGTCATTCCTCTGGTCACAAAAAGCCTTGATGTCTCCCAGGGGTGGATGCAGTAATATTCATACACCCCAGTTTAGCAGTTAGGGGTGCTTCACGAACAGGACTCACCTTTACCGCCTGACTCTCTCTCTCGTCACTACCCTCCCTACACTTTCCATTCCAGCAGGCCAGCACTTCTCTCTGGAGAAGGATTCCCATCTCCATGCCTTTCTTTTCATCCCTCCTCCTGTCTTGAGCGCCCTTCTGACTTTTTGTATCCTGTCCTTCAAACCCAGCTTACTTAAGAGTTCTCCTTTGTAAAACTTTCCTTGAGCACTGTTGCCTGCAGCTGTTTCTGCTGCCTCTAAGCACTGATGGTCTCCTGGGTTTGTTAATATCTCTTTGTTTTAGTTTCCATATATCTTACTTTTCCAAACAGATTATAAACTGAAGGACAAGGACAATGTCTTTTTTTTCTGCTGCTTAAAACACAACTTTATTGATGGAACACAAGTCTTAGATTAACAAATATAAACTAATATAAAAGTGTAGCTTATTCATGATGTATAACTAATTCATTGTCAGTTTAGGTAGAGGAAAGAGTAAAAATACCTCAATCTAGGTAATAAGATCAAATCAATAAATTCTTTCTGTGTACAAGTACTAATATTCCATTTGGCATCCTTAAAATGGTTCATCCTCAACCCAACCGTTAAAACCAACATCAGTCGCTGTTATGATATATGATAGTCATTATTCCAAAATAGCAGCTGAAAAGATCTCTTTACCATATATTCACAATGAAGAACAAAGAATTTACAAAACACATCGTACCAAGTGCAAATACCTCAATACTCTTTGGGACAGACTCCAAATTAGAGTTTGGTTAATACTTTCAGGACTTTTACTTTCACCACCAGATCATTGTGATTTGCTAGTGCTTTGATTTTCTTAACACAAACTCCAGACTCTTTGAATAAGAAAAAAAGTGAACTTCTGCTGAATTCTTTCCTGGATGATGCAAGCCCTTCATTTTTTATGTTGTCATTTATATTCTCAAATAGGGTAAGGATATTAAGAAGAATCTCTCTATCCCATTCTTTATTAAAGAGGGAAATCAATTCTGATGGTACTTTACAACTGACCAGCTCTCTTGTCATGGCTGGATTTTCAGTAAAGTTTATAATTAGTTTCATAGTCTGTATCTTGGTGAAGTGATTTCCTAGGAATAACAAAGCAAAAAAGTCTGGAAAAGAATAGGAAAGCAAATGTTGGTAATGATTAGTCACAGTCATGTTGGTTAACAGTCTTAACCCAGCCATCTGCACAGCTGAGTCCAAGCGACAGACCATGGTGTCATCACACACTTGACTGATGTACGTCTTAATCTTACCCTGATTTTCTGCGTTCACACTCAAGTTATTAAGGGCATTGTAAGTCTTTTCTCTAATTATGGGGTCTTTCGTTTTTATCAGTTTTGCAATAATTGGGACACCACCCAATTCACGTATGGCATTCTGGTTAAATGAATATGCCGCATTGTTACCCAGAGTGACCAAGGCTACTTCTTGAATAAAAGGATCATTTGTTCGCTCCAGTATGTTGAGGACCTTTTGAAGATCGGGAGCACTCAGAATATCATCAATTTTATAAGGAAAGTTGAACTTGCCTCTGCGGACAGGCCATGTTGTAGCTGGAGCCCTGGTGCTCTTACTTCGGGCCTTTCCCTTGGATTTTCCACTTGCCCTGCCCCCAGCCCTAGATCCACTCCTGGTGGGGTGGCAGCCTCCACCCCTGCCTCCTGGGCAGGGTAAACTCGGTGCAAGGGTCCTGTTCCCAGAGATGGTACCCACCCTAGCCCCTTTGCCTGCCTTTGCACTTGCCTGTTCCTTCAGCGTGTTGAAAAGGGCCTTGGCCTTGGCCTCTAGGCCACCTCCACTGTGGGATCCTGAATAGGCCTTCTCTTTTACACCTAGACAATCCTCGAGTCCCAAACTCACCTCAGGCTTGACCTTTGAATCACCCTGAAGTTTGGCCCCAGACCCTGCCCCAACGTTAGTTTTAGCTCCTTTCACAGTCTCAACCCCAGTCTCTGAGGTGTCCGTAGACTCCTCGTCTTCATCCCAGATTTTCTCGTTCTCGTCTCTTCCCCAGGCCAGTCTGTATACACAGTAGCAGGCACCAGCTCCGATAACCACACCAGCGGCCACGCAGCCAGCTTCCCGAGTGCGGCCCATGGTATAGCTGGGACAAATCTCTTAACCGGAGCACAGAACACGCTCGCTCTGGCCCAGAGAAGCGCGAACACGTCGCGGGCGGAGTCTGCAGCTACTGCTGGCCGGCTCTGAGGCAGCTTGACCTAGGAATAAAGGATGCAGTTCAGATTTCAGGCTCCTCCTCCTTTTGTGTCTTTGCACGCAAACAGACTGAAACAACGACAAAACAAACAAACGTACAAAAATACAGATATATTGGCAAACTCGGGGCTTAATATCTAGACCACTGATTCCTTTCTTCCATCCGGAAGCTAAGTTTGGAAATTTTCCCCACTTCAAGACTCTCCAACCTCACGTTCCACCACCTCGCCCCAGAATGTTAAAGTTCCCTGCCATCCTGCCCTTCAGATGTCCTGGGAACAGTGGCGCCCCCACATGCACCCACAGAGGTCCAGGCAGTTTTTTCCTTCTCTTTCTTGCTTCCAAGGGCACTGCTCCGTGCACACCTGCAGACAAGGACGCGAGGAGGGGGTGCTGAGAGCTAGGGGGACATACAGATATCACCCGGGAAGGGACATACATCCCTCTTCTGAATTCCTAGCCCTTTACAACTGCCTTGCCCGATGTTTCCCGCCTTCTGTTGCCCTCCACTCCTCACAGAGGTGCAGCTTTGGAATTCATTGTCTCCGTCCCTCTTCCTCCTTCGATGATTCCTCTAACCCTCCATTCCACCTCCACCCCTACTCTTATCATTGGCATCCTCCGAAGATGTCGCCACACATTTTCATTGTTAACATTTTCCTTGTATCAAAATGAAGTGAGAATATCTAAAAGCCGGACTGGCGTGAAATGCGTAAAGGTCTCCAACTCTGTCCTTGCCTCTGCCAACTCCTCCATCTCAAAGGTACCAGAACACCCCCACTCACCACCCCCCTCCCCGTGTCATTATACCAACTACCTCTGCTCGGGAGCAATTTCTTACCTCCCTTACCTCGGTTTCTGCTTCCACTAAACCTTCAAGACTGACAAACTTCAGAAGTGAGTGCTTGGTCGACGGACCAACACCAAGGACACTGTACCTCAAACAGTAATTTGGAGTAACATCCTCCCAACCCCTGGACTCTCTTGACGCCCACCCCTTCTCAGCTATTTGCTTCCCTGTCTTGTACCTGCAGAGCAATTTATTTTGCAAGATCCGAAATGGTGTAGGTAAGAAGGGAAGAAGGGAGATGTGGAGGGGGTCCACGGGCCCACTCGAGTTGCAGTCGCCACCATGCTCCACCCCCAAATAATGCCATCACCCTTATTATGACCTACTTGGTTCTTGACAACTTTGCGTTTCTTCCTGCTCCAAGGGTTGGACTGGCCTCCGGCCCCAAGATCTGCAGACACAAGCAACAAGGCAGAAACTGATGGCTCAGCGGACAGAAAAGCACTTCGGAGAGTCCCAACATCCGCTTTTCCTAATTCAGGGTCCTGGCTGTCAACGGAGTTTACCTTTTTGTCTGTCACCCTACCCTCACTTTTCTGGACTCCGCTGACACCAGCCCTCCCGCTACGCAGTGTTCCCCCACCCCCGGTCCCCGCCTCCGGCCCTCCCTCCCGCAGCCCCAGCGGTCGGCCATTTTCCCAGCAAAAACCACACCCCTTTCAAACCACTGGAAGCGGGGCGGGGCGAGAGGGGGGATATGGAAAATCCGAGGAGAAAAACGAAACCAACCGATCTCTTCTATCCCTTTCCCCAACGCACCCTACCCGCAATGACAAGCACTTTTCCTGCAGGCACTGTTACATCCTTTTTTCTTAAAGAAAAAAAAAATGGCAGGAAGATTGCTTGAGAGTCGGTAAAGGGCCCAAGTCAAGGCAAGGACCTCAGTCATCCCAGTCCTTCCGGGGGCCGCGGGACAGCCCCAGCTTTACACTGACCTGCAGGGATTCCAGGCAGACTATTTTCCTTTGTTCCCAAATGGCCCAGCGCCCTACTGAAAGAAAAGGGGAATGACTGTCAGACAGACGCACAGCCCCAATATTCTGGCTTGGTAGATGGACCAGCACACAGGATATGAATCCGAATATCTGCCCTCCCTGATTCAAGGCCCTGGATGTTAAAGATCCCACCACGCCCGAGTCTGGGGTCGCCCCTGGAATCCGGCCCCAAAGTCCACCATTTTTGTTCTAGTAAGGGACAGGAATACTGCAAGGGTTTGGAGAAAGCGAACAGCTCCCCCTTCGGCCTCCACCCTTCACTGCCCGCGCCGCAGGGATCCCCTGGCAACGCCCATCCACACACAAACCTGCTGGGATCCAGGCAGTAACTCGTCCTCCTTCCCCCAGGCCACAGGCCCTCTCGCCCTCTGGGCGATGGGGAGAGTGCAACCGGACCAAACGAAGACTAGGATTAGAAGGACGTCTGCACGCGTCGGCTCCAGCTCACGTGAGGGCCACGTCAACCGTGAGATCAGGACCCCAATTACCACTCCCATCAGCAGTGCCGCAGAAGCCGGCCCTCCCCTTCCTTCCCTGACACATCAGGTCCTGCCACTCATTTTCCTCTTTGCCAATCCCGGAGACCAGAAGTAGCTTCCCTTTGTGGTTGGAATTTGCCTTTCTTTGGCACAGGGAGAGGCTGTATCTGCTCCCGTGTCCGTTGGCCTTTTCTTTCTCTTCGAGGAATAATTTTTTATCTTCTCTAGTCCCAGTCCAACTGTCTCTCTCTATACCTCCCCCCACCACCAGTCATGAATGTCCAATATTTCTTCTGCACCCCTGTAAAATGTGGAGCAAGGTGTTGGAAAAGGAGACAGATCGTGGGAGTGTCTTATTTAAACTTTTCTGCTCATTTGTTTTTAAATCAGTAATGCATTACTTTTATATTGAGAAAATAAAATGATGCTATTTTCCTTTGAGTGGACAGTTTAAACGAGAGAGAAAACCCAAAAGGCCACATTAATTTCGTTATTTTATTTGTAACAGAAGGAAAATATTTCTACTGGTTACAGCCAAATAGTAGGTTTTAAAACAAAATAACTCATTTTTAAAATTGAAAAGCGGGCTGAGGTGGGTGGACTGCTGGAGCCCAGGAGTTTAAGGCTGCAGTGAGCTATGATCTCACCACTGCACTCCAGCCTGGGTGACAGAGAGCAAGCCTCTATCTCTAAAGAAAAAAAAAATGGGTTTTTTTACATGATCTATGAATTAGTCCACAAAGAGACAACCAGTTGTCTAATCTTGGCCGTTTTACGCAAATGACTCCTTACTTTTTCAATTTTTGAATCAACTTGCAATTTGATAAGATAAAAGCAACACCACCCTGTCTTATTTAATTAAAGCATGTATTTAACATCCCAAAGTCTTGACCAACTGTTATATGAACCTATGGTGATTTGATGGCTACTCTGATCACCTACCTTTGAATTGAATTCCAGTCTACCAAGGCTGAGGCACCTGAGGGTGTGAGGGATGCAGAGATGTTCTAATCCTCCCTGCCCTGTCAACAGCGGAAGAAGGTGCTGCCCTCCCACCCTTCCACATTCCATAGCCTCTCATCCCCTGTATTCAGGCACTGGTCTGTTGTTCACTCCAAAAATATATATAGATGAGTGACCAAGGTGGTAAATGCCACGTTTACTCAGGTGACCAATCAGAGTAAAGACCTCTGGCTCCTTCCCTTCCTTCCTCAAATTCCCACAGAGGTAACTCAGCAATGCATGGAAGGACTTACTGTTCCTACCTACCCCTCTTGCCGTTATTCATGGTGCCTGAGTAGTTGCTCCTAATACTGTGTGCTGCCACCACCTGACCAGAGAGGTGCAGCCCGCTGGGCTTCTTGGCCTCTGGCTTCCTTAAAAAGAGAACCTAATCTTGTTGCAGAGTTACTGCCTGTCAGTTCATATCCACCTTGGTGCCCGCTCAGCCAAATGTATGACCAAGGAACAATCCCCACGGATTAACCCAGAGTAGGCATTCTCACACGGACAACCTTGTGGACCACCTGCGATTGTGTGCATACGTATATTCATTTTCGTGGAGAAAGGAGCCATAGCTTTCATCGGATTCTCACAGGCATGTATGACTTTTAAAAAGTAAGAACTACTAATACTTTCCTGAAAAAAAAGCTATATATCCCCTCAACAGAAAATCTACTCCTGCCCAGCACTGTGGGATACTGAAGCTGGCGGATCACTTGAGGTCAGGAGTTCGAGGCCTGGCCAACATGGTAAAACCTTGTCTTTACTAAAAATACAAAAATTAGCCGGGGGTGGTGGCACGCACCTGTAGTCCCAGCTACTTGATTGCTTGAACCCAGGAGGCAGAGGTTGCAGTGAGTTGAAATTGTGCCACTGCACTCCAGCTTGGGCAACGAGCAAGACTCCATCTCAAAAAAAAGAAAAGAAAAGAAAAAGAAAGATAGTCTATTCCTCTCACCTCTTCTCTGTCTCTAGTTATATACTTATTTTTTTTAAGTGCAGAAATCTGTAAAGTAGAATGCAAAACTGCCCTGCAATGCCTATTCTACCGCCAAGCTCTTTCAATGATATCCACCTTTCTTCCTGCAAATATACAGTATATGTATGCGGATGTGTCAAGGTCCAAGTTGAACAATATACAAAACAAAACAATTGACATTTACTGCAGTACTTGCAATAAATCTGCACTTTAATTAGAGAATTTATATCTTTAAAAATGGAGTCTTTCTATCCATGCCAACTTTTGAGATTTTCAATAAATGTTATGTTTCTTTATACTCATTTCTTATTATGTTTGTGTTTTGTTTATATGAATGACATTCCCATTATGATTGCACGTTCTACCTGGTTATTGTTTGTCTCGGGTAAAGTAATTAATTATGATATATTTATCTTTAGTGACCATTCTTATTATTTCTAATAGTTTTTTCACTGATACTTTTGGTTTTTCTAGGTATGCATGCATAATATCTGCAAATGATGATTTTTCATTTCTTCTTTACAAGTATTTATATTCCGTATTCTTCCATTTTCTGCATGTATTCCATTGACCAGAACCTCCAGAATTAGCTTGAATGATAATGGTGATTGAGGGCCTCCGGATCTTATTCTTGAAGTAAATGGGAGTGCCCTTAATATTTCATTGTTTAATGTAACCTGACATTTGCTGTTTGTTTTTCATGTGTTCTTCATCTGTGTATGGATGATTTGGGGGGATGCCTAAAGCTGCACTTTTATAACCCTTTATATAAGACTGAGGAAAATTAAATTGTCCACATCATAATACTGGGAAGGAAAGGAAGTAGGGAGAGTGGCCACAAGTGCTGAGTTTATTGGGAATGTATTAGTAAGCAAAAACAACACAGACTCTTCTCTCATGGTGGAAATAAGACCAATAAAAAAATAAGCGCGCGCGCACACACACACACACACACACACACACACAGAGAGAAAGAGAGAGAGAGAGAGAGAAATACTGTAAAGGAAAAAACCTCTGTTAATGTAGTTTTTTATTTTTTTATTTTTTTTTATTTTTTTTTTTGAGACTGAGTCTTGCTCTGTCGCCCGGGCTGGAGTACAGTGGCCGGATCTCAGGTCACTGCAAGCTCCGCCTCCCGGGTTCATGCCATTCTCCTGCCTCAGCCTCCCGAGTAGCTGGGACTACAGGCGCCCGCCACCTCGCCCAGCTAGTTTTTTGTATTTTTTAGTAGAGACGGGGTTTCACCATGTTAGCCAGGATGGTCTCGATCTCCTGACCTTGTGATCCGCCCGTCTCGGCCTCCCAAAGTGCTGGGATTACAGGCTTGAGCCACCGCGCCCGGCCAATGTAGTTTTTTAAAAAGTGGCATAGTCACTTTTTAAATAGAGAATCAGGGAAAGTTTCCTTACTGGGGCAGAGAGAATGAAGTTTTCAGCTGAGATGAAGGAAAGCAGGTGGTAACTAGGAAAAGAGGGGAAAAGAAAATAAAAAATCTCAATTTCCCCCACCCTTCTGATAACTACTGTGATAACCAATCTACTTCAATCTTAGGATAAATCATATGAAAACCACTGTTAATTTTTCAGGTGACTCCAGGTTTTGCTGTTGTTTCATATATATTACCAAACAATATATGTAGATACATTATGTGTGTGTGTACACATATATCTTTCTAAAATAATTTGGGATTATATTATGCATATTATCCTGCATAACTATTTTTTTCACCTGATACGTCATGTAAATCTTTTTAGCAGACACACTAATATTCTGTAGCGTGGATTTACCAGAATTTAACCAATCTCTTACTGATTGATATTTAGCCTCTTCCTAATCTTTATCTACTACAAAAATGTTGCAGTGAAGACTTTTGTATACATATATTTTGGCAACTATGGTATTATTTCCTCAAGATAAATTCCTAGAAGTAAAATACTTGTGTCAAAATGGGTGTTCATTTTAAATTTTACCCATGCTGCCAACTTTCATCTTTTAAATTTATAAATATATATATCGATAGATAGATAGATAGATAGATAGATAGATGTGCATTCTATGTTGTGCTCCAAATAATTTATTTAATTATAAGTGAGATTAAACATCTTCTCAGAGGTTTGTTAAGCATCTGTATTTATCTTTCTGTGTACTGTCTTTCCTCATTTTTTAACTAGGTTGTTCATCTTTTTCTTATTAATACATAAGAACTTTCTGCAAATTAAGCAAATGAGTCTTTTGACTTTCATAAGTGTTATAAATATTTTCCTGATTTATAATTTTTTGGACTTCTACTATATAGAATTTTTCATCTCTACAGTACAAAATTTACCAACTTTTTTCTTTACATTTTTGAGGTTTGTGTCCTGCTTAGGGAGATCTGTGTTTTCTCCTAATTTTTATGTTTCCTTTTATATTTAAATTTTTGATCCATATGGAATTATTTTCTTCCAAATGGCTAGTAAATTGTCCTAATGCTAATTATCAGATAATCCCCTCTTTAGTTCACTGATTTAAAGTGCCATCTTTACCATAATTATCATAATCTAAACATCCACATATGTTTGTATCTAGTTCTTTATTCTTTATTATATTCTTTTAATCTGTTATCTTTTCTTTCTTCTTAAATAACAAACTGTTTTAACTATAGTGTCTTCATAATATGTTTCAATATCTGAAGGGTAAGGTCTCTCATAACTCATCTTTTTTATCATTTCCTGCCTATTCACATGTATTTATTTACTGACTAAAATCTGTTATTTTGTTACAGTCCCCTAAAAACTACCGTTTTTAATTTCAATTTGAGTTGCATATAATTTATAAGTTAACTGAGGGATAATTGGCATCTTTACAGGAATATCTTTCCATTCAACAATCCAGTTTTTCTACTTATTTGTCTTTATTTTTCTCAGCAGGGTTTCTAAAGTTTTTTAATAAAAATAACTCCTAGAACATTGCCTGGCACACTGTAGGTTGTCAATCAATATTTATTGAATGAATGGATATGTCTTACAAGTTTTTTGTTAAGTTTATTCAAAAGTAGCTTATCTTTTCTCATGCTTATTGTCATTTGGATTTTTTTCTTTTTTTACATTTTTGTTTGTTGTTTTTATATATGAAAGTGATCAATTTTTAATCTATTGATTTCATAATCAGCCTTTTAATGGAGTTCCAAAGGTTTCAAGTAGTCTTTAGTTGATTATCTTAGGTTTGCTTCATTTGTAGTAATGATAATCTTGCCTGACCCCTCCTTTCCAATATTAATACTACATTTATTTCTCTTGGCTAATTGCATTAACTAGTACTTCTAGAACAATGTTAAATAATTATGGAAATAACTGGTATTCTTGTCTTTTTCCTAATTTTAAGGGAAATGCTTCTAGTGTTTATCCCTTAAACATGAAAGGCTTCTTGTTAGAAATGTATATATTTTGTCATATTTAAGAAATATCCACCTATTCTTACTTCAGTAAGTTGCATCCAGAAGTTATCCGACTTTAAGTACAATTTGACTAAGATTCTGCTTCATTCCTTACATATAAGCTTTATCCTTGACTGTGCATTTTAATGGTATCAAAATAGCAGCAGTAATTCTAGGCCTCACACCAGCACCTCAGTCAGAGTCCTAGCTAGAAAAAACAATCTAAATCAGATGGTTCAAGGGACTTTAATGTAGAGACTACTTACAGAGGGGAGTGCAAGATTATGAGACCCAACAAGCAATTTTGTGGCACCCAGAGGTTAGCAATAGCAGGTAGCTATTATTCTAGGCCTAAAAGGGCAAGAGGAAGAAATAGTATTTCTGGAGCCTAGTGAGAGCTAGAGTCATGGAGGAGGGGACTTCTGGAAGAAGCTAAAATCTTGAAGGGATGTAGTCACTGCTAATAAAAAATAGTCCAAATCAGAGTGGGAGCAGTGAAGAAATACATTGTCTTCTCTCTTCTTCCCGCCAAAGCTGTGCTAGTGCATTCCATTGACCAATCCCAAGCAGAAGTCAATTACAAATGGAGCCTGGGGGATGCAGCCCCTAAGGATCAGCCTCCAAGGGCATAGAACAAGACAGAGAAGGACAGGAAATTAATAAGGATGTGTGGGAAAATAAAGACTAACCACCATGGCCTACTCCTTTCACATTCAGCATCTATTCTTGCTATTCTATTCTCCCAACAGGGAGGCAGGGACAAAAAAAAATCCCATCAGCCATTGTACTGTTACGGGATAATGCTAATTCAACCATATTCGCCCACCTGAAACCTGATTTATAACAATTGTCTCAAGTGTTTTTCATATAAACAGAGGAAAGGAAGAAAAAAATAAATTAACAAAGATGTGCATAGCTGTTACAGTCTCTCTCTGAAGCTGATCATGAGGCCAAAGTTAATAATCAACCTCATCCTTCTATCACCCATTTCATATTCCCCTTACAGCAACCTGGTCAAAATTATTTCCCTGACGTAGTGACCCTAATCTTCAATCCTGTATTTATTGAATTTCTGCACTTTCCCACTTACCAGGACTATTAGGCAAAGTAGTACTAGGAGGTGCCCCAGTAAGTATCCATGGGCTCTGAGCATAGCTCTCCCTGTTTGTATAGCAGCAACCTTATTTCCCCTTAGTAATTGGGTTCAATCCCTCTAGCCACTATAGCAGCCCCTTTCCCTGCCTGTCAGTTCAGTGGCAGGAGAGGACAAAAATGGCCAGAATATAGTCTCAGCTTTTAATGTAATGGAATCATGGCTTTATTCCCTGGTGAAAGCATTCATCCCTGCTCTACCTAAGAGTCCAAGGTTATGAAGACAGAAAACAAGAATCACATATTTCTTGAGTAGGTTAACTGGTGTAATAGTGAAAAGGGTCATTCCTTTCATGACTTCTTTATTCCTAGTCCTGTGTAACCTCACTATGGGGGGAAAAAGCACAATATATGGGTGGTTCTGTTAAAGCATCTATTGCAATCTTGTCGTACAGTACTCCCAGGAACAGCTGATCCTATAACTAAGCTTCCAGTAAGTTATTTATTTTTGTGTAAGGCAAGCTGCTTCTGCATGGTAAACTAAGTAGTAAAGACTAGTGAATCTTTGGATGTGCACTTCACTTGTCATTAAATGAGTTCCTTGGTCAGAGACAACTTTGTGTAGGGTACCCTGATGATGATTAAGGCATTCTGGAAGTCCATGGAGACGGTGATGACAGGATCATTGTCAGCAAAGAAGGTAAACGTGTGTCTAAAATACATGTTCATTTCCATGAGGAAAAGTTTCTGTTTTTGTCATGATGAAAGGTGTCCCATGTAATAATCCTACGACCATGGGACTGACTGATACCCCTAAGGAATGGTGTCTTACAGAAGCTCATCATCTTCTCTGTTGTCAGGTTGGGCACTTAGTATTAGTACAAGATCAGCCTTGGTGAGTAGAAGTCCGTATTGTTGAGTCCAGGCATAGCCTCCATAATGTTGATGCTAAAATCTAGCAAAGATAACACAGACATAAAAATATGACTATTTGCACTATTCTATTATTTTGCCACAGTACTAGCTTGAATTTACTACTATTTTATTTTGGATATTTTCATCTATAGTTCTAAGTTAGACTGACCTCTCACGTTTACTTTTTTACTTCTATTCTTCTTTGTTTGGATGTAAGTATTATGTTAGCCTTAGAGAACGAATTGGGTACATTTCTACATTTTCCTATGCTCTAGAACACTTGAAATTGTATAAGAATTATTGAATCCTTGACAGTTGTTGTGGTGGGAAGAATAATGGCTCCTCAAAGATGTCTACATATTGGAACCTGTGAATATGTTACCTCATATAGCAAAAAGGACTTTGCAGATGTGATTATGTTAAGAATATTGAGATAGGAAGATTATCTAGTACTATCTGGGTGGGCCCAGTGTAATCACAGGGTTCTTGTAAAGGAAGGAAGGAGGCAGATGAGTCAGAAAAAGATGTGACAATAGAATCAGGCGATGAAACAGTGGAATTCAGGCAGCCTCTGGAAGCTGGAAAATGCAAGGAAATAGATTCTCCCCTAGAGCATCCAGTGGTAACACAGCCCTTTAAACCCGTTTTAGTCTTCTGACCTCCAGAACTGTGTGATAATATATTTGTCTTGTTTTGAGCAATCGAGTGTGTGGTAACTTTTTATACAATTTGTTACAGCAATAGGAAACTAGTGTAACCGTTATTTTTAAAGAACAAAAGAGGAAAAAAGTATTTTCTATTTACCCAGATATTTGTAATTTCTATTGCTTCTCCATTCCCGACGTTCAAGTTTCCCTCTGGTATCATTTTCCTTTAGTCTGAAGAGCTTCCTTTAACATTTCTGGTCCAGTATGTCTACTGGCAACAAATTATGTTGGCTATCCTTCATCTGAGAATATTTTCATGTTGTCTTCATTTTTGAAGGATATTTTTGCTGGATGTAGATTTATGGGTTGGCAATTCTTTTCTTTCAATACTTTAAAGACGTTCCACTCTTTTCTGGCCTTCATTGTGATAAGAAAACCAGTCATTCAAATTATTGTTCCCCTAGAAGTAATGAGTTATTTTCCTATAACTACCTTAAAATTGTTTTTTTTTTATATACCACTTTTTTTATTTTTATTTTTATTTTTTATTATACTTTAAGTTCTAGGGTACATGTGCACAACGTGCAGGTTTGCTGCATATGTATACATGAGCCATGTTGGTTTGCTGCACCCATTAACTCGTCATTTACATTAGATATTTCTCCTAATGCTATCCCTCTCACATCCCCCGACCCCATGACAGGACCCAGTGTGTGATGTTCCCTGCCCTGTGTCCAAGAGTTCTCATTGTTCAATTCCCACCTATGAGTGAGAACATGTGGTGTTTGGTTTTCTGTCCTTGCGATACTTTGCTGAGAATGATGGTTTTCCAGCTGCATCCATGTCCCTAAAAAGGACATGAACTCATCCTTTTTATGGCTGCATAGTATTCCATGGTGTATATGTGTCACATTTTCTTTATCCAGTCTATCATTGATGGACATTTGGGTTGGTTCCAAGTCTTTGCTATTGTGAATAGTGCCGCAATAACAATATGTATACATATATCTTTAAAATACCATGATTTATAATCCTGTGGGTATATACCCAGTAATGGGATGGCTGGGTCAAATGGTATTTCTAGTTCTAGATCCTTGAGGAATC
>NW_012117210.1:699688-702859 GCF_000951035.1 Colobus angolensis palliatus
TTTTCTTGTAAATCTGTTTAAGTTCTTTGTAGATTCTGGATATTAGCCCTTTGTCAGATGGGTAGATTGCAAAAATTTTCTCCCAGTCTGTAGGTTGCCTCTTCACTCTGATGGCAGTTTCTTTTGCTGTGCAGAAGCTCTTTAGTTTAATTAGATTCCATTTGTCTATTTTGGCTTTGGTTGCCGTTGCTTTTGGTGTTTTAGACATGAAGTCCTTGTCCATGCCTATGTCCTGAATGGTATTGCCTAGGTTTTCTTCTAGGGTTTTTATGGTGTTAGGTCTAATATTTAAGTCTTTAATCCATCTTGAATTAATTTTTGTACAAGGTGTAAGGAAAGGATCCAGTTTCAGCTTTCTACATATGACTAGCCAGTTTTCCCAGCACCATTTATTGAATAGGGAATCCTTTCCCTGTCTCTTGTTTTTGTCAGGTTTGTCAAAGATCAGATGGCTGTAGATGTGTGGTATTATTTCTGAGGGCTCTGTTCTGTTCCATTGGTCTATATCTCTGTTTTGGTACCAGTACCATGCTGTTTTGGTTACTGTAGCCTTGTAGTATAGTTTGAAGTCAGGTAGCGTGATGCCTCCAGCTTTGTTCTTTTCGTTTAGGATTGTCTTGGCAATGTGGACTCTTTCTTGGTTCCACATTAATTTTAAAGTAGTTTTTTCCAGTTCTGTGAAGAAAGTCATTGGTAGCTTGATGGGGATGGCATTGAATCTATAAGTTACCTTGGGCAGTATGGCCATTTTCACAATATTGATTCTTCCTGTCCATAAGCTTGGCATGTTCTTCCATTTGTTTGTGTCCTCTTTTATTTCATTGAGTAGTGGTTTGTAGTTCTCCTTGAAGAGGTCCTTGACATCCCTTGTAAGTTGGATTCCTAAGTATTTTATTCTCTTTGAAGCAATTGTGAATGGGAGTTCACTCATGATTTGGCTCTCTGTCTGTTATTGGTGTATAGGAATGCTTGTGATTTTTGCACATTGATTTTGTATCCTGAGACTTTGGTGAAGTTGCTTATCAGCTTAAGGAGATTTTGGGCTGAGATGATGGGGTTTTCTAAATATACAATCATGTCATATGCAAACAGGGAGAATTTGACTTTCTCTTTTCCTAATTGAATATCCTTTAGTTTTTTCTCCTGCCTGATTGCCCTGGCCTTAACTTCCAACACTATGTTGAATAGGAGTGGTGAGAGAGGGCATTCCTGTCTTGTGCCAGTTTTCAAATGGAATGCTTCCAGTTTTTGTCCATTCAGTATGACATTGGCTGTGGGTTTATCATAAATAGCTCTTATTATTTTGAGAAACATCCCATCAATACCTAGTTTACTGAGAGTTTTTAGCATGAAAAGCTGTTGAATTTTATCGAAGGTCTTTTCTGTATCTATTGAAATAATCATGTGGTTTTTGTCTTTGGTTCTGTTTATGTGATGGATTACATTTATTGATTTGCATGTGTTGAACTAGGCTTGCATTCCAAGGATGAAGCCCACTTGATCGTGGTGCATAAGCTTTTTGATGTGCTGCTGGATTTGGTTTGCCAGTATTTTATTGAGGATTTTTGCACTGATGTTCATCAAGGATATTGCTCTAAAATTCTCTTTTTTGTTGTCTCTGCCAGGCTTTGGAATCATGATGATGCCGGCCTCATAAAGCCAGTTAGGGAGGATTCCCTCTTTTTCTGTTGATTGGAATAGTTTCAGAAGGAATGGTACCAGCTCCTCTTTGTACCTCTTGTAGAATTCTGCTGTGTATCCATCTGGTCCTGGACTTTTTTCAGTTGGTAAACTATTAATTATTGCCTCAATGTCAGAGCCTCTTATTGGTCTATTCAGGGATTCAACTTCTTCCTGGTTTAGTCTTGGGTGGGTGTATGTGTCCAGGAATTTATTCATTTCTTCTAGATTTTCTAGTTTATTTGCATAGAGGTGTTTATAGTATTTTCTGCTGGTAGTTTGTATTTCTGTGGGATCGGTGGTGATATCTCCTTTATCATTTTTTATTGCATCTGTTTGATTCTTCTCTCTTTTCTTATTAGTCTTGCTAGCAGTCTATCAATTTTGTTGATCTTTTCAAAAAACCAGCTCCTGGATTCATTGATTTTTTTGAAGGGTTTTTGTGTCTCTATCTCCTTCTGCTCTGATCTTAGTTATTTCTTGCCTTCTGCTAGCTTTTGAATGTGTTTGCTTTTGCTTCTCTAGTTCTTTTAATTGTGATGTTAGGGTGTTGATTTTAGACCTTTCCTGCTTTCTCTTGTGGGCATTTAGTGCTATAAATTTCCTTCTACACACTGCTTTAAATGTGTCCCAGAGATATTGGTACATTGTATCTTTGTTCTCATTGGTTTCAAAGAACATCTTTATTTCTGCCTTCATTTCGTTATGTACCCAGTAGTCATTCAGGAGCAGGTTGTTCAGTTTCCATGTAGTTGAGTGGTTTTGATTGAATTTCTTAGTCCTGAGTTCTAATTTGATTGCACTGTGGTCTAAGAGACAGTTTGTTGTGATTTCTGTTCTTTTACATTTCCTGAGGAGTGCTTTACTTCCAACTATGTGGTCAATTTTGGAATAAGTGTGATGTGGTGCTGAGAAGAATGTATATTCTGTTGACTTGGGGTGGAGAGTTCTGTAGATGTCTATTAGGTTCACTTGGTGTAGAGCTGAGTTCAATTACTGTATATCCTTATTAACTTTCTGTCTCATTGATCTGTCTAATGTTGACAGTGGGGTGTTAAAATCTCCCATTATTATTGTGTAGGAGTCTAAATCTCTTTGTAGGTCTCTAAGGACTTGCTTCATGAATCTGGGTGCTCCTGTATTGGGTGCATATATATTTAGGATAGTTAGCTCTTCTTGTTGAATTGATTCCTTTACCATTATGTAATAGCCTTCTTTGTTTCTTTCGATTTTTGTTGGTTGAAAGTCTGTTTTATCAGAAACTAGGATTGCAACCCCTGCTTTTTTCTGCTTTCCATTTGCTTGGTAGATCTTCCTCCATCCCTTTATTTTGAGCCTATGTGTGTCTCTGCACATGAGATGGGTCTCCTGAATCCAGCACACTGATGGGTCTTGACTATCCAATTTGCCAGTCTGTGTCTTTTAATTGGGGCATTTAGCCCATTTACATTTAAGGTTAATATTGTTATGTGTGAATTTGATCCTGTCATT
>NW_012117210.1:703318-710164 GCF_000951035.1 Colobus angolensis palliatus
TGCTGAGAGATCTGCTGTTAGTATGATGAGCTTCCCTTTGTGGGTAACCCAACCTTTCTCTCTAGCTTCCCTTAACATTTTTCCTTCATTTCAACCCTGGTGAATCTGACAATTGTGTGTCTTGGGGTTGCTCTTCTTGAGGAGTATCTTTGTGGTGTTCTCTGTATTTCCTGAATTTGAATGTTGGCCTGCCTTGCGAGGTTGAGGAAATTCTGCTGGATGATATCCTAAAGAGTGTTTTCCAACCTGGTTCCACTCTCCCCGTCACTTTCAGGTACACCAATCAAACGTAGATTTGGTCTTTTCACATAGACCCATATTTCTTGGAGGCTTTGTTCATTTCTGTTTACTCTTTTTTATCTGAACTTCTCTTCTCACTTTATTTCATTCATTTGATCTTCAATCACTGATACCCTTTCTTCCACTTGATTGAATCGACTACTGAAGCTTGTGCACACGTCATGTAGTTTTCATGATATGGTTTTCAGCTCCATTAGGTCACTTAAGGTCTTCTCTACGCTGTTTATTCTAGTTAGCCATTCATCTAATCTTTTTTCAAGGTTTTTAGCTTAGTTGCAATGGTTTTGAACATCCTCCTTTAGCTTGGAGGATTTTGTTATTACCAACCTTCTGAAGCCTACTTTTGTCAACTCATCAAAGTCATTCTCCATCCTGCTTCATTCTGTTGCTGGTGAGGAGCTGTGATCCTTTGGAGGAGAAAAGATGCTCTGGTTTTTAGAATTTTCAGCTTTTCTGCTCTGGTTTCTCCCCATCTTTGTGATTTTTATCTACTTTGGTCTTTGATGACAGTGACCTACATTTGGGGTTTTGGTGTGGGTGTCCTTTTTGTTGATGTTGATGCTATTCCTTTCTGTTTGTTAGTTTTCCTTCTAACAGTCAGGACCCTCTGCTGCAGGTCTGTTGGAGTTTGCTGAGCTCCACTCCAGACCCTGTTTGCCTGGGAATCACCAGCGGAGGCTGCAGAATGGCAAATATTGCAGAACAGCAAATGTTGTTGCCTGAACCTTCCTCTGGAAGCTTTGTCTCAGATGGCACCTGGCTGTATGAGGTGTCAGTCGACCCCTACTGGGAGATGTCTCCCTGTTAGGCTACACGAGGGCCAAGGACCCACTTGAGGAGGCAGTCTGTCCATTCTCAGAGCTCAAACTCCATGCTGGGAGACCCACTTCTCTCTTCAGAGCTGTCACACAGGGACGTTTAAGTCTGCAGAAGTTTCTGCTGCCTTTTGTTCAGCTGTGCCCTGTCCCCAGAGGTGGAGTCTACAGAGGCAGGCAGGCTTCACTGAGCTGTGGTGGGTTCCACCCAGTTCAAGCTTCCTGACTGCTTTGTTTACCTACTCAAGCCTCAGCAATGGCAGACGCCCCTGCCCCAATGTAGTCAATCTCAGACTGCTGTGCTAGCAGTGAGCAAGGTTCCGTGGGCATGGGACTCACCGAGCCGGGCATGGGATATAATCTCCTGGTGTGCTGTTTGCTAAGACCATTGGAAAAGTGCAGTATTAGGGTGGGAGTGTCCCGAATTTCCAGGTGCCATCTGTCATGGCTTCCCTTGGCTAGGAAAGGGAAATCCCCCGACCCCTTGCACTTCCTGGGTGAGGCAATGCCCCGCCCTGCTTTGGCTCACCCTCCATGGGCTGCACCCACTGTCCAACCAGTCCCAGTGAGATAAATCAGGTACCTCAGTTGGAAATGCAGAAATCACTCGTCTTCTGTGTTGATCACACTGGGAGCTGTAGACCGGAGCTGTTCCTATTCAGCCATCTTGGAACGATCACTCCAAAATTTTTTTCTTTACTTTTCATTTTCAGCAGTTTAATAAGATGTGCCTAGAGGTCTTCTTTGAGATTGTCCCATTTGGAATTCACGAAACTTTTTGAATTTATAAATTTATGTCTTTCAACAAATCTGGAAGTTTTTGACAATTATTTCCTCAAATATATTTTCTATTACAAAATGGGCAATACAAGAGGACCAGGAGCTGCCACCCCTTCCTAGAACTATCTCTCAGAGCAGGGGCATCACTCAGGTAAAAGCAGGTCCCTGGGTCCAGCTCTGGTGCAGTGGTTCAGGGATTCTTCCCAGGGGGAAAGGCAGGACATAAGGATAAAGGACTCTGTAGCTCTGCTTGAGGGTACTGACTTAACTTGGAAAAGGTAAAAAAAAGCTATGACTGCAGGCATTGTTGAAAACAGTGAAGATCTTGGTAGAAAATAATCTATATTTATACATTGTATGAACATCAACACAAATTTATACATGTTGCTTTATAAAGTCAAGTAAGTAGGAGAAAAAACAGAGTTATTACAAAATTCATTTATATTGTCTTATATTTACCTATGTAGTTGTTGTTGCATGTGTTGCAATTTTTTGTTGAAAGCTGGACATGTTAGATAATATATTATAGCAACCCTGAATACTGAACCACGCCCCACACCCTGGAGATTGTTGTTGTTTGCTTGGTCATGGGTTTGTTTGTTGGCTTGGCTGAAATAATTCTGTGAAGTCTATTTCCCCCAATATGGGCAACTCTGTTGTCCCTACTCAGATATTTTTTACTTATTTTTATCTTTTAGCCTGGCTACTTAGGTTTTGACCCTAGGTTGGCATAAGCTATTTATTGGTTAAAGGTTGTGCTTAAGCCCCCTTTAGCCAATTAGATTTTTATCCTTTGCCATTGGATATGTAGATGGCTTGGAGATGGCTCTCACAGTTCAGTGAATATACATATTTCCTTGTCCCCCCTCCACCACCTCATTCAGCCACTAGTAGCTTGGAGGATGCTTCTCTGATTGCTCCCTCAAGGGCATAGCCTGGGGCATACACACATTCTTCTAGACTTCCAAGGATGATACTGATTTTGTTTTTCATACTGGATCTCTAGGATTTGCCCCTGGGTCAGAGTAGCTTGTGGTTCAGTCAGTGTTTGCTCAGAAGTTGTGTTTAAGCCCCTGTGCCACTGGTGCTTTTGCCCTGTGTTTATAGGTCTGTGTGAGGAATTCTTGCAAGCCTGCTCCATCCTTCTCTGATTTCTCCTAAGTGAATGTAGCTTCATATAGGTACATAGCCTTCCGAACTCCCCAAATTGTATGTGATCCCAGAAGGGTTGTTATTGATGGTCTGCTTCCCTGGCTGTTCTGCCAATACATGCAACAACAGTGACATAGGTAAATATAAAAGACAATATAAATGAATTTTGTTATAATTCTGTCTTTTCTCCTATCTAACTTAAAAGACTTTATAAAGCTATATGCATAAATCTGTGTTGATGTTCATACAATGTATAAAAATGTAATTTGTATGACAATAATGCAAAGGAGTGAGGAAGTTGTGAAGCTATTAAGAGCAAAGATTTGAAATTAAGTTGACATTGATATGAACTTGATTTTTATGTTAAGATATTAATTGTAACTCCAAGGGCAACCTCTAAGAAAATAAATTCTAAAATATAGTAAATGGAATGACAAAGGAATGAAAATGGTACACTAGGAAACTCCTATTTAACACAAAAGAAGTAGTAATAGAAGAATAGAGGAACAAAAAATATATGAGACATATAGAAAACAAATAGTAAAATGGCATATGTGAATCCCAACCTATAAGTAATTGCATTAATATAAATGGATTAAACACTCTAATGTAAAGGCAGAGATTGACAGACTTAATTTAAAACATGTGATCTGACCATATGCTGTCTATAAGAGACACACTTCAGATACAAAGACACAAACAAGTTGAAAGTAGGACAGAAAAAGATATGTTATATCATGCAAACAATTGCCAAAAGGGACCTGGAGGGCTTTACTAATACCAGAAAACTTAAACCTTAAGACAGGCATTTCTATTAGAGGCAAAGAAGGATAATTTAAAATGATGAAAAGGTCAAAAAGATATAACAATTATAAACATTTATGTACTTCATGACAAATCCCCAAAATACATAAAGCAAAAGTAGACAGAATTGGAAAAATAGACAATTCAATAATAATAATTGAAGAATTCAATACCCCACTTCTAACTGGATAGAACAATTAGATAAAAGATCAACAAGGAAATATAAGACTTCAACACCACTTTAAATCAACAAGAAGTGGCAGACATCTATAGAACACTTCACTAAACGACAGAAAAATACATATTCTTCTCAAGGACACATGGAACATTCTTCAGGATAAAGCACATATTAGATTTTAAGAGTTTCAATAAATTTTAAAGGATTGAAATCATATGAAGAATGTTCTTTGACCATAATGAAATTAAATTAAGAATCAACAACAAAAAATAGGGGTAGATGCACACATATGTGCAAATTAAACATATGCCTATGTCACCAATGAGTCAAACAAAATAAGTTAGAAAATATTTTGAGCTGAATGAAAACAAAGATACAACATACCAAAACGTATGAGGTGCAGCTGAAACAGTGCTTACAGAGAAAAATATAGCTATAAACACCAAAAGGTCTCAAATCAAGAACCTAACCTAAAGATACTGTGAAAAGAAGAGAAAAATAAACTTAAATCAAGCAGAAAGAAGTATTAGAGAGGAGATAAATGAAACAGAATACAAAAACAACAGAGAAAATCAATAGAACCAAAGTCTATCTCTTAAAAAAGATCAACAAAATTGACAGACCTTAGGCTAGATTGACCAAGAAAAAGAGAGAGATCCCAAATTACTAGGATAGAGAATGAAACAGGGAAATTACTACCAGCCTTACAAAATGAAGCGTTATAAGGAATACTATGAAAAATTGTATGCCAACAAATTAGATATCATAGATGAAATTGGACAAATATCTAAAAATGAAAATTGCCAAAACTGACTAAAGAAGAAATACAAAATAAAAATTGACCAATTTAGTAAAGAGATTTAGGCTGGGCACGGTGGCTCATGCCTGTAATCCCAGCACTTTGAGAGGCTTAGGTGGGTGGATCACCTGAGGTCAGGAGTTTGAGACTAGCCTGGCCAACATGGTGAAACCCCGTCTCTACTAAAAATATGAAAATTAGCCAGGCATGGTGGCAAGCATCTGTAATCCCAGCTACTCGGGAGGCTGAGGCAGGAGGATCACTTCAACCCGGGAGGTGAAGGTTGTGGTGAGCCGAGACTGCACCATTGCACTCCAATCAGCCTGGGCAACAAAAGCGAAACTCCGTCTCAAAAAAAAAAGAAAGACATTTAATTAGTAATAATTTTTTTTAAAAAACCTCACAAAGAAAAGTCCAGGACCAAATGGCTTCACTGGTAAATGCTACCAAATGTTTAAAGAAAAAGTAATATGAATATTTTACAAATTCTTCCAAAAAATTAAAGAGAACACTTCAAAACTCATCCTATAAGGCCAGTATTACCCAGATACCAAAATCAGATAAAGGCATCACAGGAAAGGAAAACCACTCTAACCAATATAACTTATAAATACAGACAAAAACATTCTCAACACAATACTTGCACACATAAAAAAATTATACACCATGACCAAGAAGGATTTACCCCAGGAATGTAAAGTCAGGTTAACATCTGAAAATCAATCAATGTAATATGCCAGATTTAAAAAGTAAAGGACAAATAACATATGATCATTTCAACAGACACAGAAAAAGCATTTGACAAAATTAAACACTCCTCATAATAAAAAATCCTTGATAAACTAAGAAGGGAAGAGAACTTCCTCCATTCGATAAAAGGTGTCTATGAAAAACCCACAGCTAACATATTCAATGGTGAAAATCAGAAACAAGACAAGGATGTCTGCTCTTACCACTTTTATTCACCATTTTAGTGGAGGTCCTAGCCAGGGTAATTGGGTAAGAAAAATAAATAAAATCCATCCTGATTGGAAAGGAAAAAATATGATGTCTATTTGCACTTAACATAACCTTGTATATGAACAGTTTTAAAGAAAGTTTGCAGGATGAAAGATTAATTAACATACAAAAATCAGTTATAATTCTATACACAAGCAATCAAAAAATAAAATTAGGAAAATAATTCTGTTTAAAATAGCATCATGCATATATCTGATAAGGGTTAATTTCCAAAATATATAAGTAACTTCTACAACTCAACAGAAGAAAACCAAATAACTTGATTTTAAAATAAGCAAACGACTTGAATGAACATTTCTTCAACAAAGACATACAAATGGCCAACAGGTATATGAAATAATGCTCAACATCACTAATCATTAGGGAAATGCAAATCAAAACCACAATGAGATATTGCCTCACACCTGTTAGAATGTCTATTGTCAAAAAAAAAAAGATAACCAGTGTTAGTGAGGATGTGGAGAAATTGGAACCCTTGCACACTGCTGATGGGAATGTAAAGTGGTGCAGCCATTATGAAAATCAGTATGGAGCTTCCTCAAAAAACTAAAATAGAACTACTATATGACCCAGCAATTCTACTTCTATATATATATCTAGAAGTATTGAAATCAGAATTTTAGAGCGATATCTGCAATCTCATGTTTATTGCAGCATTATTCACAGTAGTCAAGATAGAAAACAACCTAAATGTCCACCAAAAGATGAATGGAGAAAGAAAATGTGGAATATACAAACAATGGAATGTTACTTGGTCTTTAAAAACAAAGAAATTCTGCCTATGTGCCTATGTGACAAAATGGATGAAACTGGAAGACATGCTAAATGAAATAAGCCAGTCAGAGAAGGGCATATACTGTGGGATTCCACTTATATGAAGTATCTAAAATAGTTAAACTCAGAAACAAAGGACGCAAACTCATCCTTTTTTATGGCTGCATAGTATTCCATGGTGTATATGTGCCACATTTTCTTAATCCAGTCTGTCACAGATGGAC
>NW_012117210.1:710538-714279 GCF_000951035.1 Colobus angolensis palliatus
TCAAGCAATTCTCCTGCCTCAGCCTCCTGAGCAGCTGGGATTACAGGGGCGCGCCACCACCACCCGTTCAATTTTTTATATTTTTGTTAGAGATGGGGTTTCACCATGCTGGCCAGGCTGGTCTCCAATTCCTGACCTCCAGTGATCCACCCGCCTCAGCCTCCCAAAATGCTGGGATTACAGGCGTGAGCCACCCCCAACTTATTTTTATTTTTTGGGACAGGGTCTCACTCTGTCGCCCAGGCTGGAGTGCAATGGTGCAATCACGGCTCACTACAGCCTTGACTTCCTGGGCTCAGGTCATCCTCCCGCCTCAGCCTTCCCAGTAGGTGGGACCACAGGAGTGCACCACCTGGCCAGGCTAATTTTTCTATTTATTTTTTTGGTAGAAACAGGATTTCACTGTGTTGCCCAGACTGTACAATAAAAATATATATATAAAAAAATAGATATAAAATATATAGATATAAAATACATTAGTTATTTTAAGCTCTGATAAACTCTGATATTCAAAGTTTACCAGATAAGCTTTGAATTTAACTTATAAAATAAAATATATAGATATAAAATAAAATAGTTATTTTAAGCTCTGATAAACTCTGATATTCAAAGTTTACCAGATAAGCTTTGAATTTAACTTATCTGATATTAATCTTAGCAATTCTGATTTTTTAATTCCCATTTAACCTGGGTTTTTAAAATCTTTTTATTTTCAATCTTTGTGTGTTTGTTTTTGATGTGTATCTTGAAAAGATTATATTGTTGGCTTTTTAGTCCAATCTGGATATCTTTGTATTTTGATAAGGGAATTTAACCATCCATGTTAATTGTGATTACTTCTTTTAGGTTTTATTCCTGCCATCTTATATTTATGCTTTCTATTAATGATTCCTTATTGCTCCTTTTGATTTTTCTTTTCTGACAAATTTTTCCCTCCAGTCACTTGAAAATTCTACATTTTAATGCTAGTCTACTATTGGCTACAATTGAAAATTTTACCAAATGTATATAAATGTATTTTCTACTAATGTCATTATTTAACCACTATCTATAACTGCACTCAATCTCAAGTAAGATAGGACCTTTAATATGCTTTCAATTATATCCTAACTTCACTTCCAAATGTGTTCACATCACCTTGAACTTCAGTTTCATTTATGTATTTTTCACTCTGTTATTACAGTATGTCACTGTAATTTTAGGAATTATTTACAAACAATTGCATTAAACTTTACAGAATATTACTACTACAAATGATTAATTGGTTGTGTACAGATTTCTAGGTTCATGATCTTTTTCCTTCAGAATTTTAGAGACATTGCTCCATTACATTCTAACATAAACTTTTTTGGGTAAAAAAAAAACCCAATTACATTTTAATTTTCTCTTTAAAAGTTACCTTTTTTCTCCCTCTGGAAGTATGTAGGATTTTATATGTTCTACGTGCTTAAGATGTATCTAACTATTCTTACGTGTGCTCTGAAATTTTTCTTACTCAGCATTTGGTGGGGCCTTTAGATCTAGAGGACCCAGACTTTCAGGAAATTTCTTTCCATTATTTCTTTAATTGCTTGGTTTTTTTTTTTTTTTTTTTTTTTTACAAACCTTGAGTAGATATTAGATCTACTGGATTTAATTTCTATGTCACTCAATCTTTCTTTTATAATTTCCATCTCTTTTTATTTAGGAATAATTCCATGATTAAATCTCCCAAATAACAAATTCCACCTTCAGTCATATCTATTAGGTTCTTCCATACTTCTGATGAGGTATTTGTTTTTTGTTTCACATCTTTGATACTGTCTTAAAAGGTCTGTTAGTCTTCAACTATCTCAGTGTACTTCAAAATACAAAAGTAAATGTAATAATCGGGCCAAGTGTGGTGGCTCACCCTTGCAGTCCCAGCACTTTGGGAGGCTGAAGTACGTGGAACGCTTGAGCCCAGGAGTTCGAGGCCAGCCTGAGCAACATAGCAAAACTCCATCTCTACAAAAAATACAAAAAAAGAATTAGCCCAGCATAGTGTCATGCACCTGTAGTCCCAGCTACTCAGGAGGGTGAGGCAGGAGAATCACTTGAGACCAGGAGGTCAAGGCTGCAGTGAGCAGTGATCCCACCACTGCACTCCATTCCAGGTGACACAGTGAGACTCTATCTCAATAAGAAAAAGGAAAAGAAAAGTAATAACTATAGTTGGGACAGTTATTCTAAATCTAAATAGGTAATTTTCACAGTAATATTGTTTATTTAGCACATATTTTCCTTTCAAATATATGTAAAATTTCTAAATCAGAATACAACTCACTGAACAGAAGCCTCATTGTTTAAATCTCAACATTCAGTAAAATAAACACTACATATTAGGTTGCTTTTGAATATGAATCACTCATTTAGGTAAAGATATAATTTCTAACTTGTGTTAAAAGTGAAAGAAAATTGGCCGGGCGCGGTGGCTCAAGCCTGTAATCCCAGCACTTTGGGAGGCCGAGACGGGCGGATCACGAGGTCAGCAGATCGAGACCATCCTGGCTAACATGGTGAAACCCCGTCTCTACTAAAAATACAAAAAACTAGCCAGGCGAGGTGGCGGGCGCCTGTAGTCCCAGCTACTCCGGAGGCTGAGGCAGGAGAATGGTGTAAACCCGGGAGGCGGAGCTTGCAGTGAGCTGAGATCCGGCCACTGCACTCCAGCCTGGGCGACAGAGCCAGACTCCGTCTCAAAAAAAAAAAAAAAAAAAAAAGTGAAAGAAAATTAAGTGAAGAAATAATTTTTTATGTGAAGCCTTGACCAAAACCAATTAGTCAAATACAAGATTACTGCCACGGGTATCAACTATCCAGGCCGGTGGCATGAGCAGTAAAAAGAATTTATCAAGACAGTTGTAGGTAAATAAAGGTAAATTTACTAGAGAAAGTATGAAAATATGCTGCAAGAAAGCAACAAGCAAATCAGGAAGAGAGGAGGTGACTGCAAGAAGACAAAGGCTTGCTGGCGATTTTTTAGGATGGTGCTTGTACTGGAGAGGGCTGCGTGCAGTACTGATAATGCCAAGGTTGCAGTGAGCTAACTTGCGTTTTTCTGTCAGACGAGGGTTTGGTAACAGCTGGACACAGGAAGATTGTGAGTTATCTGCACAGGAGGGGTATGTATCCTGGACCATGAAGAAAGACAGACTTATAGATTATCTGCTTTCTCTTCTTGCTTTCTCCTGCTCCCACCAGCCTGACTCCTTTTCCTTTATTAGGACTCCACAATTAACGTATTATAATACAACTCAAACTCTAATAACACAACACATTTGTTAGAGATTTGGATGCAGATATAACTACAGTTGAGGAACTGAATGCTCTTTAGCAAGGGGGTAATCAGAGAAAAAGACATTTTGTGGATCAGGCCCCAATTTTTATTATTTTATTGATAACAATGCCTTACTTTGTTTATTGAAGAATGTTTCTTCCAATTAAGATACACTTACAATTTTATAATGTTAGTGGGGCGAAAAGAGGGGCCCACTTTTTAGAAATCCACTGTTTATAAAGTTATTAATTAGACATGGAATGTCTAATTAGACATTTTCTGCTCTGATGACAACCACATTTTTTTCCAAGTATTGACTTGCTAATTTATCCTTGACAAGTGATTCAGAAAGATAAATGAGCTTTCTGACTTTGCAAATAAGAATGTGGATAGATTGGCCGGGCGCGGTGGCTCAAGCCTGTAATCCCAGCGCTTTGGGAGGC
>NW_012117210.1:714767-719348 GCF_000951035.1 Colobus angolensis palliatus
GGTGGCTCACGCCTGTAATCCCAACACTCTGGGAGACTAAGGCAGGAGAATCACTTGAGGCCAGGAGTTCAAGACCAAATTGGCCAATAAAGCAAAACCCCATCTCTACTAAAAATACAAAAAAATTAGCTGGATGTGGTGGCAGCTGGCTGTAATCCCAGCTGCTCAGGAAGCTGAGGCACGAGAATTGCTTGAACCCAGGAGGCGGAGGTTGCAGTGAGCCAAGATTGCACCACTGCACTCCACCCTGGGCAACAGAGTGAGACTTTGTCAGAAAAAGAAAGAAAGAAAAAAGAAAGAAAGAAGGAAAGAAGAAAGAAAGAAAGAAGGAAAGAAAGAAAGAAAGAGAGAGAGAGAAAGAAAGAAAGAGAAGAGAAGAGAAAAGAGAAGAGAAAAGAAAGAGAGGAAGGAAGGGAAAAAAAGAAAAGAAAAAGAAAAGAACACAAAATATCATCACTGGATACTCCTAATCACATACTTGGAAGAATCAGGGTTCTGAGTGATCAAACATGTATTTTATACCTGAGAACATTTTATGTCAAACTAACAAGTAAGATGAGATTAGTTGGTTGCTGTTAATCATGCTGGATAAAGTTGCAGAGGAAAGGGATGAGCTCAGGGCTTCCAATTCCCAACACAAGTACTGTATAAATGACCTGGAAGTTTCTATGTCTGCAAGTGGCTAAATTACAATGTAAATTGAATTCCCAGTTCTCAGGGTGTCTGATGTTAAAGTGAGAGCATTGATTAGGAGGGAATTGGATTCTGAAAGTTTAAATGAGGACATATGGGTAGATCCTGATGAAGGTGGGGACCTTTGTTAAGGAATTTAAACCCCCAAATTCAACTAAGTCTTCTTTGCCAGTAAAGACAGCCCTTTCATCCCTTTCTAAGGAGATTAACCCTGCCAGCATTAAAGACCAAAACTGAGTCCTCCATATGGAAACATTCCCCAGGGAAATTAACTAGCTACCTGGAGGCAGGTTGATTATGTTGGACCACCACTATCATGGAAGGGGCATCATTTTTTTCTTATTGGAACAGACACTCTGGATATGGATTTGCCTTCCCTGGTTGCAATGCTTCTGCCAAAACTGTCATCCATGGATGTACAGAATACTTTATTCACCATTGTGGTATTCCACTCAGCATTGCTTCTAGTAAAAAACTTACTTCACAGCAAGTGAAGTACAACAGTAGGCGCATGGTCATGGAATTACTGGTATTAAACCATGTTCCCTACTATCCTGAAGCAGCTGGCTTAAGAGAATGGCCTTTTGAAGACTCAGTTACAGCATGAGGTAGGTAGCAATTTCTTACAGGCAACTCTATATATAGGAGTAATGTTCTCCAGGAAGTTGTATGTGATCTATATCAGCAATCCAATATATGGTGCTATTTTTTTCATAGCCAGGTTTCATGGGCCCAGGAATCAAGGGGTGGAAATGAGAGTGGCATCACTCTCTATCACCCCTGGTGTTCCAATACCAAAATTTTTGCTTCCTGCCTCCATGATCTTACGCTCTGCTGGTCTGAAGATCTTAGTTCCAAAGGGAGAAATGTTTCCAGTAGGAAATTCAACCATGATTCCATTGAAGTTAAGACTGCCACCAGGCCACTTTGGGCTTCTCGTGCCTGTGAATAAACAGGCAATGAACAGACTTGCTGTACTAGCTGGGGTTATTGGTCTTGATTAACAAGGGGGAAATGTGAGTCTATTCCACAATGGAAGTAAGGAAGAGCTTGTCTGGAATATAAGCTATCCCTTAGGGCTTAGTACTACCATGCACTAGTATCCCTTAGTACAAATACTAGTACTAATATCCACTAGTACTAGTACTAGTATTAGTTCTAGTATTCCTTAGTGTTTCCATGCCCTGTGATTAAAGTCAACGGAAAGCTACAATAACTCAATTCAAGCAGGACTAATAAAGACCCAAATTCTTCAGGAATGAAGGTGTAGTTCACCTGACCTAGCAAAGAACCATGACCAGCTGAAGTACTTGCTGAGGGCAGAGGGAATATGGAATAGATAGTAAAAGAAACTAGTTATAAAAACCAGCTATGACCACATAACCAGTTGCAGAAATGAGGACTGTAATTATCATGTGTATTTTTTCCTCATTTTATTATGATTAAGTTTGTGTGTGTATATAGCAAATATCTTTGGGTCGTTCCCTCTCTATTCCCTTTTCGTATAACAAAATATGTATTAGCTTTACATCATAGAATTTAAGTTATAGGATATCAGGCAGAAGTGTAAACATTACCCAAGGACTTTGCATCCTCTTCTGGGAAAAACGCTGGTGCATTTTCAGTTGAACACAGGATATCTGTATCATGATAAGTGGAAGTATCACTTTGTTATTGTCTATATTTGGAGATTATGTATGGTTTAAGGAGATGTGTATGGGTGCCAAGATGACAAAGAGTAGACTGTGATGGTTAATATTATGTGTAAAGTTGGCTAGGTTGTGATGTCCAGTTGTTTGTTTAAAAACTAGTCTAGATGTTGCTGTGAAGGCATTTTGTAGATGTGATTAATATTTATAATCTATTGACACAATGGATTGTTTTTCATTGTCTGGATGGGCCTCACCAAATCAGTTGAAGACCTTAAGAGCAAAACTTGAGGCTTCCTGGAGAAGAAAGAATTCTGCCTCAAGACATAGAAATCCTACTTGACTTTCTAGCCTGCAACATGCCCTGTGGATTTCAGAATCAGGATCACAACATCAACCCTTACCTAACTTTCCAGCCTGCCAGCTTGACCTAAAAATTTCAGGCTTGTCAGTTCCCATCATGTGAGCCAACTCCTTAAAAATGAATCTCTCTCTCTCTCTCTCTCTCTCTCTCTCTCTCTCTCTACATATATATATATATATATGTTTAGATAGATAGATATAGATATTCTCCTATTGGTTCTATTTCTCTAGAGAGTCCTAATACAGAATACAACATATGCATTTTATCTGAAGTCCATCTTGAAATCCCATTAAAATAATCAGAAATATAAACAGAAATGGAGAAGAAATAATAGTTCATGGAATATATTAACAAAATTTTGGAAGATCAGTGGATAAACATTGAAAGACCTAGAAAAACAGGAAAAGCTGAAACTCCAATCTCCCATTAATGATGATGATGAGTTAGGAGTACATGATTCACTCCACAGAGCAATACAGAGGCTCAGGAATTTGAGGCACCAGTTAACTGCTGAAGTGTCCTCACTGGACTAAGAACAAAAGGATTAGTTGAAATTTTTGTTTTCTTTTTTTCTTGAGATAGAGTCTTGCTCTGTTGCCCAGGCTGGAGTGCAGTGGCACAATCACAGCTCACTGCAACCTCTGCCTCCCAGGTTCAAGCCATTCTCCTGCCTCAGCCTGGGATTACAGGCGCCTGCCACCACACCAGGCTAATTTTTGTATTTTTAGTAGAGACAAGGTTTTGCCATGCTGGCCAGGCTGGTCTCGAACTCCTGACCTCAAGCGATCCATCCACCTCAGCCTCCCAAAGTGCTGGGATTACCGGCATGAGCCACTGCTCCCAGCCCATTAGCTGAAATTTTTAATAAGGGGCAGTTAGACCCCAAGATCATCTCCTCCAGCCCCTATACTAGGTGAGTTCTCTCAGAAAACAGATGGTTTACTTCCTGGAGAAGTTAAACCAGAGAAGGTCTGAACTTATAAGGGCAGCTGAGGGTGGGTATAATAAGTTGCACTAAAAAAAAAAGGAATAATTAAGTGAGAGTTTGCATATTGAAAGGTGAGACATTCTCCCCACTCAAGGTCCTTTCCCTTGCTCAGCCTCCTGAGCACTGTCAGCTGTGCTTATATGCCCAAGGAAGGAGACTAGAGGATTCCTCTCCATGTAAACTAATTAGCCTAATAAAAAGTACCTACAGAGGTTGAGGTGGGAGGTTAACTTGAGCCCAAGATTTCGAAGTTACAGCAAACTATGATCATACCACTACACTCCAGTGTGAGCAACAGAATGCCCAGGAAAAAAAAAAAAAAAAGTATATATGAAAAATGGCATTTGTGTGTGCCGCAATGATATAACTGGATCCCTTCTAACCCTATGGAGAGGCCCATTCTTAAAGATAAATAGATGTTTGTTGGAGGACTAACATTGTTTTGGTGAGACCAAGACAAACAGCCATAAAAAGGAAGCTGAAAGTAAAATAGACAATACATGAAACAGAAGAAAGCCATACAAATCTATAATATCCATAAATAGATAAGAATATATAATATCCATGAGACAAGTGCAGAATGCTATTTTAAAAGAAACAATCAGAGGTCAGGAAGAGCTCCATGTATCAATAGAAGGTCAAAAGAGTAGGGAAAAAAATCCCCAAATGTAGAACACAATAAGAAAGAGATTTTTAAAACAGGAAAAAGATAATAAAATTATCATATGAGAGGTAAAATATAGAAATAGTACAATTTCCATAATGAAAGAACAGAAAAATGGTAAGAAGAAACAATCAAAGTGCTAATACAAGAAATCAATGGAACCAAAAAAGACCCCACATTGCCAAGACAATCCTAAGCCAAAAGAACAAAGCTGGAGGCATCA
>NW_012117210.1:720613-752642 GCF_000951035.1 Colobus angolensis palliatus
CACACACCGGGTCCTATTGTGGGGAGGGGGGAGGGGGGAGGGATGGCATTAGGAGATATACCTAATGTAAATGACGACTTAATGGGTGTAGCACACCAACATGGTACATGTGTACATATGTAACAAACCTGCACGTTGTGCACATGTACCCTAGAACTTAAAGTAAAATTAAAAATATACATATTTAAAGGTACAATAGTAAAAAGAAAAGGATAGGAGACAACAGTAACACAAGTTTAGAAGCTGGAGTACAGATGGGCACATTGCAATCAACTTATTAGATTTGAGATAGCTGCATCCTAACCCTAAAGTAGAAAAAGTTGAGAAGTAATCTAATTTACCTCACAGAACCCCCAAGCTCAGAGAATAGTATTCTTTAATAAGCAAGGGTGAAAATAAGACCAAAAATAGGAGACTTGGTTAAATGTTTCAAAAACAGTTAGACCCTCACTCTTCCACTCCAAGTACCTCAGTGACTATCCCTCCTCGACCCTGGCAGAAGACTGAAGATTATTTATTGAAGCAATGTTTGTCATTAGAGTGACTGGAAATAATCAAAATATTCATTGGAAGAGAGCTTTCTAAATAAAATTGGTACATTCACACAAAGGGAGATTATGCAGCTGTAAAATGTGAGTAAATTATGTACTCATGTGGAAAGACTTCCGAGATATACTGTTAAGTAAAACAAGCAAATAAACAACCTAAAAAAAGCAAAGTGCAGGACAGCAAGTGTGTGAATGTATGCATGTATATATACTACATTTTATCTTTCATAAAAGGGGTAAAATAAGAATATTTACATTTATGTTTCCTTACATGTGCAAGAAGAAATCCTGGAAATATGAAAGAAACTAATAACAATAGTTATCTGTTTTGGGAAAAGGGGAACTGAGTGGAAGAAGAATGTTGGTTGGAGGGAGGTTTTTCACTGCATTTTTTTAATTATTAATTTGAACCATGTGAATGTATTACCTAGTGAAAAAGCAAATATATACAAAAGAACTGGAGTAACATCTGACTTCTCAACAGCAACACTGGAAGCTAAAATACAATGAAACAATGTCCTCAAAATTCTTAGAGAATTTCCAATTCAAAATTCCATCTCCAGCCAAGCTATCAATCAAGTGTTGGAGTAGAAAAATGACATTTTCAAACCTGAAAGATCTCAAAAGTGTGCTTTGCATATACACTTTCTCAGGAAGCTACTGGAAGATGTGCTCTGCGGAAAGAGAGCACAAACCAAGAAAGAGGGAGATATGAGATCCAGGAAACAGTGAGTCTAACACAATAGTGAGCAAAGAAAGTCACCAAGATTATTGTGAAAAGAGATCCCAAAATAAAAGTTGTGTTGCATGCCTAGAGTGCAACCAGTCTAGTTTAAAGCAGTTCAGAAGATTCCCAAGAGAAACTTTGTCCAGAAAATGAAATTGTTAGAATACCTAATTTATTTAAACATAATGGAAGAATATTTACATAATTGGGAGTATATTTTGGAAATAAATTGGTGATAAATACATAGAAAAAGAGAGCGGGAAGGAAATTAAATCTAGAGAAAATAAAAAGTTGTGCAGGACAGGAAAAAATAATCCTAATGTACTATGTAACTCAACTTTCAATAACAAGTACATAGTCAACATAATACTGTCAATATAACTAAAACAAGAATAAAGTAATTGGGAGGGCAGGGTATAAGAAATGTAGAAATGTATGATTACAGTAAGCAGGGGTGAGTATAAAAGAAGAGCTAAACTCATCTCCCATAGTGGGAAGTCAGTGACTTAAAACTCAAAAATCAAGAAACAATATAAGTATGTTATTTTGACATAGACAGATAATACCAAAATAATCCATTAAAAGAGTGGAAATGTATTGCTTCTGGGTGTGGGAAATAGTGTTGAGATACAGGATATTGCTGTTTTTCATAGTAAGCTTTTATGTACTGAATCGTGTCCCCCAAAATGTATATATTAAAGCCCTAAACCTTTAACGTGACTGTATTCAGAGATAGAGCCTTTAAGGAAGTAATTATGGTTAAACTGGATACTAAGAATAGAGCCCTAATCTGATAGGATTGGTGTCCTTATAAGAAGAGACAAGAAAGATCTCTATCTCCATGCACACACAGAGAAAAGACCATGTGAGGACACAGCAAGAAGGTGGCCATATACAAGCCAGGAAGAGAGGCTACACCAGAAACTAACCTTGATTGCATCTTGATCTTGGAATTCTAGCCTGCATAACTATGAGAAAATAAATTTCTGTTGTTTAATCCACCCAACCTGTGGAATTTTGTTATGGAAGCTCAAGCGGACTAATACATTAGCCTTTTATGATTATACTCATGCATTGCTTAACAATGAAGATACGTTCTGAGAAATGCATTGTTAGGTGATACAGTCATTGTGTGAACATTGTAGAGTGTATTTACACAAACCTAGATGATATAGCCTACTACATACCTGGGCTATATAGTATAAACTATTGCTCCTAGTCTATAGACCTGAACAGCGTGTTACTGTACTGAATAGTGTTGGCAATTGTTACACAATGGTATTTACATATCTAAACATTTAAACATAGAAAAGGTAATGTGCTGTGCTGCAACATTACAATGGCTATGACATCACTAGCTGATAGGAATTTTTCAGCTTCATTATAATCTTATGGGACCACCATCGTATATGCTGTCCATCATTGATGTTGTTATGCAGTGCATGACTATATTGGATTTTTTAAACTATATGCATATACAGCTTTGATTCGAAAAGTAAATTTTTAAAATTCTGAAGGAAGTGACCTAAACTTAGAATTTTATATCCAATAATTATCAGTCAAGGGGGTAGAATACAGGCATTTTCAGACAGGCAAAATCTCAAAGTGTTTATATACTATACACTCTTTCTCATAAACCTAGATTTATTTTGTCAAAATGAGGTCATAAATCAAGAAAGATGAAGCCACAGAACGTAGGGAAAGCAAAATCCAACATGAAAAAGAGACTAAGAAAATTCCACTATTTTGACAAGGGAGTTTCTAGGACAATAGCTGTACCTTAGGCCTGAAGAGTAATCTTCCAAAATGGAGCAGGAATACAGAATGATCCATGAACTCTAGGGGAAAAATGTATACAATGAACAACAATAACATATAATAGATGCCAATTACTATGTACCAAGTGTGACTCTGAGTGCTTAATCTTTTAATCCTCATAGAAATCGTATGAGATATGCCATTTCCCATTTTAAACATGGTGAAAGTGAGACAGAGAGTGAAAGAGATTTGTTCAAGATCATGTAGCTATTAAATGACAAATTCAGGATTTGAAGCCAGGCTGTCTAGTGGCAGAGTCTATGCACTTATCTGCCTCTCCTTCTAATGTCTCAATTGTGAAAAATCCTTACATAGACATAATGTAAACACTGAATGTTGATTTAACATAATATAGTGATACAATAATATATTGGGAGAATATGGGAGAAGTGTGGTTGTGTATAGGATGGGAGGTATAAGACAACTGAATCCTTCCACTGTAGGAAGTCCTAGCTGATACATAAAATTTAAAAATCAAGAAATAAAATGGTTGATAAAAATATAAAGGCAATATCAGAAGAAATAGTTAAGACAATTGTAAGTAATCTGGAATTAAAAGTAATTTTAAAAAGAAATTGAAATTAATTTGGAAGCAGAAATCTGGGGTAGGGAAGGATGAAGGAAGGTTCTGCTGGATTTATGCAATTGTTATGGCACCCCACAACTACGAAAAATACATTTTAAAAACCAGATTCAGAGATTGAACATAGAGTAGGACTCCAATTCTGTGTAAAGAACTGGAAACTTGAGAACCATTATGGACTGAATGGTTGTGTCCCCACAAAATTCACATGTTAAAGCCCTAACTTCCAATGTGGCTGTATTTGGAAATAGGACCTCTAAGGAAGTAATTAAGGTTAAATGAAATCAAAAGGGTGGGGTTCTGATTTTGTAGGATTCGTACCCTTATAAGAAGAGACATCAGAAAGTGTCTCTCTCTCTCTCTCTCTCTCTCCCCCCCTCCCCCTGCCTTCTCTCAATGCACCAAGGAAAGGCCACATGAGGACACAGTGAGAAAGCAGCCATTGACAAGCCATGAAAAAAGCCCTTACCAGAAACTTTTGGCATTTTGATCTTGGACTTCTTAGCCTCCAGCAAATAAGTTTCTGCTGTTTGTGAGCCACCCAGTCTGTGGTATTTTGTTATAGCGGCCCAAGTAGACTAATAGAAGAATATTATGCTAAGTCACAAAAGGACAAATCATATATGGTTCCACTAAAATGAGGCACCTTCAGTAGTTACATTCATAGAAATAGAAAGTAGAATAGTGCTTTGCAGGGGCTGGGGGAGCAGTGGGGGGAGTTACAGTTTAACAGGTAAACATTTCAGTTTGGGAGATGAAAACAGTTCTGGGCGGGACGTGGTGGCTCTCGCCTATAATCCCAGCACTTTGGGAGGCCAAGGTGGATGGATCACCTGAGGTCAGGAGTTCGAGACCTGCCTGGCCAATATGGTGAAACCCCATCTCTATGAAAAATACAAAAAATTAGCCGGGAGTGATGGCAGGTGCCTGTAATCCCAGCTACTTGGGAGGCTGAGGCAGGAGAATCGCTTGAACCCGGCAGGCGGGGGTTGCAGTGAGCCATGATCGTGCCATGGCACTTCAGCCTGGACAATAAGAGCGAAAATCCATCTCAAAAAATAAAAGGAAACAGTTCTGGAGATGAATGGTGGTAATGGTTGCTCAATAATGTGAATGTATGTAATGTCACTGAACTGTACACCTAAAAATGAAGATGGCAAATGTTATGTATATTTTACTACAATTTTTAAAGAAAAAAGAAGGATGTACAAGGGTATGCATAATAATACTCATGGAAGGCTGTATTCTCGGTTTCAATTCTGCACTATTCTCTTCCAAAGCCCCACATGTACTAGGCTTCCTCAGTGTTCTGTCCTCAGTTTTTCCATCTGTACTCCTCACTGAGGCTACCTGACTTACTCTTCTGTTATCATCCATAATATGTATCTTCATCCCAGACATTTATTCTGAGCTCTAGATCCATACCTCTCAAATAAATACTGAGCTTCTCCACTTGGAAGTCCCATAGTGTCTTAGTTTGTTGTGTGTTGCTGTAAGAGAATGCCTAAGACTTAGACATTTATAAAGAAATGTTTTATTTAACTCACAGTTTTGAGGGCTGGGAAGTTCAAGACTGGGCAGTCACATCTGACAACTTCTTTCGAGGGCATCAAAACATGGCAAAGAAACAAAAGGGGAAACAGGTACATGCAAAAGACACCAAGCACAAGAGGCAGACTCACTTTATAACAACCAACCTTCTCACAGTAACTAATCCAGTCCCATGAGCACAAGAACTCTCTCACTCCAAAGAGACTGCATTAAAACCCTCATCAGGACAGATTCCTCATGACACAAACACCTCTTAAGGTTACCACCTCCCAACACAGTCACATTGGGAACTCATCCTCAACATGAGTTTGGATGGGGATAAACCATATTCAAATCATAGTACATAAGCACTTCAAATTCAAAGAGTTCAAATCAGGATTAATCCTCTTCCTCTCTCAAATCTTCTCCTTTATGTCCGAAAAATAAAAGGGGAAGAGAACTGTTAATATCCCTCTCCATTCATTCCTCACTCCAGATTATATACTTTCCCCTACACTAAACTGCCTCAAAGACCAATCAGTTCATGTGATTTTCAGAAATGGATCTTTTTGCCCAAGAAGAAAGATTGCATTTTCACCTTTGGAAAGTGGTCTTATATGACTCCTTATATGTGCATGACCCAGCAAAGCCACTGTACTCAAAATCTTAAACCAACCTCTGAGCCCTGAGTCTACTACTACAACAACACTAGAGTAAGAATCTGGAGACCTGAGCAGAGTCAGACCCCGAACTGACTATAAGACCACCTATCTCTCCAAAACATTTAGAAATGTTGTCCACTGCTACCCTAGCCTCATAAGTAGGCATGAGGGCTCTTAGAACTGAGCAGAAGGCCCCCCTAAGTCCCAAGTTTTGAATGGTCTTGGGTCTAGAATCTCTCTCTCCTTCTCTCTCTCTCTCTCTTTCTCTCTCTCTCTCAGACACACAAACACACACACACACACACACATACTTATTAAAGAACACTTGAATGCCTGTGTCACATGGGATCTGGTGTAAGGCCATAGCTGTAGATAAGGAAAGGTACTAGTGCAACAGTGGTGGATATCATAGAGGATCTACTCTACCTGATCGTGCAACTGCTTATGCCCTCCAGTCCTGCTTGTGCTTGATCCCATATAGAAAACTTCCATCTTGGCTGGACACAGTGGCTCATGCCTCTAATCCCAGCAGTTTGGGAGGCCAAGGCAGGAGAGGCCCTCGAGCCCAGGAGTTTGAGACCAGCCTGAGCAACATAGTGGAGCCCAAGTTCTACAAAAAAATTAAAAGATTAGTGAGGTATGGTGGTGTGTGCCTATATTCCTACTACTCAGGAGGCTGAGGTAGGAGGATCACTTGAGCCAGGAGGTCAAGGCTGCAGTGAGCCATGATCATGCCACTGCACTCCAGCCTGGGTGACAGAGTGAGACCCTGTCTCAAAAAAAAGAAACAAAAAAGAAACTTCCATCTCATTGCTGGGGCTACTCAATCTTATACCTTGGTGGATCTGACAGAACTCAGCTCATAAAGCAATTCCGGCTGCATGGCCACTGGATGTCCTATAGTCAGGCATTTCATCTCTACCAGGATGTAGTAGCATGTCAGGAGCTGTTCTTAAAAGGTATATAATTTTCCATTCATATGACATGGCTTTGCTCCACAACCCTAGCTATGTTGTGATTTCCCCACAGGGGCTTCCCATAGGGCCTTTCCCATAGGGGCTTCCAAATACTCCACATGGCATCTTTTTCCAACACAGATACCTCTAATACTGAGATAGGAGATCAGCAGGACTTGTTTTCTGAGCACTGGTAATGGCTCTGCTGATCAAAAACAGGATGCAGTAAAGACACCAGGAGATGATGAAAAAAGCAACCTCTGGTTGTCCTCACTGCTCATTATTAATACTCCAACCAGTGGCATGACAGTTTACAAATGCCATGGCAATATGCCATGGCAATGACCCAGAAGTTGCCTTATATGGTTCCAGGAACTTCCCACTTCTTTTCTAGAAAATTCCAAAAACCCATTCCTTCATTAGCATATAATTATGAGTGGGTATAAATATAGCTAGCCAGCAGAACTGCTGTCCTGCTCCCTCTGCTGCTCCAGAATGCTACTGTTGCTATATACTGCTGCTGCTGCTGCTCCTGGCTGCTTTGCCTGTGGAGGAGCAACTTTGCTGTACACTGCTACTCAGGGCTCCTCTGCCTATGAGACAGCCCTGGTCTGTCTATGGAGCAGCCATTTCGCTATACACTATTGCCCTAATAAACTTGCCTTCTTTTACCGTCAGCTCGCTCTTGAATTCTTTCCTGAGTGAAGGCAAGAACCCCCCTGGGCTAAGCCCCAGTTTTAGAGTTCACCTGAATCAGTACCATAAGGACTGTCTCTTGCATGCATCAAGTGGCAGAACTGCTTAAAACTGCATCCTGGACCTGCTATAGGGGCTTGTTCTGCTATAGTTCTCAAAGCTGGCACCTTTTGTGTCACCCAGTATATGGGGTGAAACAGTAATTCCAGGTGTGAAATGTGGTATTTCCAGAACCCAAAGAGGCCTACCAGGCAGTGCACTTCCAGAAAATTCTCTGTGAGGAAGGTAAAAAAATACCTTAATTTGTCCTTCCCTTTGAGAGGATATTGTGGCATTCCCCAGGCCATTCAACTCCTAAAAATTATACTTAATGTGGCCAACCCCCTAGGTCTTTGTAGGGTTAATCTCCCATTCTCCATAGTGCATGTGCCTTACTAAGGCCTCCAATGTGCTAGCCCCTTCCTACTCATTTTGGTCCAATTAGCATGATGTCACTGACATTGTGGACTAGTACTATATTCTGAAGGATGTTTGAGTGGTCCAGATCTCTTCAGACTATATTGTGACAGAGGATATAAAAGTTAGTAGAGCACTGAGGAAAAACTGTGTATGCATACTGTTATCCATTCTGTGTGAATATGGACTTTCCATTATGATACAGATAGGGAAAAAAATACATTTTCTAAATCAATAGCTGAAAACTAGGTACTTAAGGCCATGCTTTCTGCTGTAGTAAAGATATCATATCTGGTATGCCACTGCAATTGTCTTACTACTTGGCTGAGTTTTCAGTAGTCTAGTGTCATCTAGGCTCTGTTCACATTTTGCAGGATAAACTGGTGAATTAAATGAAGATATGATGGAGACCACACCTCTTCATTCTCTAGGTCTCCAAAGGCGGCAATAGTTTCTGCCATCCTCCACTACACAGATGCCATATGTTTTCATTTACTATCTTGGCCAGGGAAGGTGAGGACAGTTTCAGAAGCTTCCACTTGGCCTTCTCATATACAAATAGCCCTGACTCCACAGGCCAAAGAACTACTATAGGGCTTGTACCAACTAACCAACTATGTCTATTCCAATTATACATTCAGAGATCAAAAACATAACCACTGAGTGGGTCTGTGAACTCAGTGGGCCCACTGTGAACCCTACCTAGGCCAGGATCCCCTTTAATACTTGGCTCCCATGTGCCTCCATTCTAATAAGGGGGCCAATTAAGACACTTTAGGTCTCTGGGTGTCAATATCAACTCAGAACCAGTGTCCATCTGTTCTCAAAATGTTTGAGTATTTCTCTTTCCTTGGTACACAGTTACCTGAGTAAATGGAAGGACTAGAGAAATCATTACCACACATGCGTTGTAGGGTCCTTCTTCCTGGGCACTCAGCCTTTCCTTCAAACCATGTGTTGTGGATCAAAACCTGACTTGAGACTAGAAGCTAGATAAGTAATTATGACTTTTTATTGAGGCAACCTCCCTCAAACCTGTGACCACCTTTCATTTCTTGTGATTGTATAGAGTGCAGATTGTTGGCTGCCTATTTCCCCCAAGGACATTATGTTGTATTGACTGTCCATGTCCTATTAACTGTCTCTTAACCATCTACCCACCAGGGGTACTGTGTTCTATTAACCATCTCCATAGCTCTCTGCAAGTCAGGCCTCCCCACCTGCCACTCTGACCCTGCAGTGCATTGTGGTATTTACATCCACCTGACTTCTGACAGTTAAGTGCAGCCATCTTGCCTCTATTGTTTCAGAGGCATCATCATTTCTATCAGTGATCCTTGTTCCATAAGATGCTCTCCTACTCTGAGCCCTGGCATGCAGAAGAGATCCACTACTGAACTTCTCAGTGATGCTGATGTCCCTCTCACCAGAATATTCCTTATAGCTGTGGTAAATGGTTTGTCCTTTGGATCCTCCTGCAGAATATAATCTTCTAGAGGGTTTTCTGGCCTTACATAATAGGTTTATTATATAATTCTCACCTCTCTGAATCTTTGATCCCTTTTTCCACCATCTTCTGTGGCAATTCTGGCATTTACACCTCACTTAATGTAGGCCATGGCTTTTTCCATACTTTGAGGAGCCGTCGTAGTAATGAGTTCATGTCATTTCCTGTGTTTTTTTTTTTTCTAGGGTATTAAATCCTGTATTCTGGGAGAGTACTTTCAAATTGGTAAATTCTCTCATATTCAAGTTTATATTCCAGCCCTCCTGATCGAGCTCCTCAGAATTTGGTGTCATACTTATTCCCTCAGCACCTTCTGGTACATGCTGGCTAGGTTATGTCCTGAAACTCTTTGTTGGTGTATTCTCTTTCTTTCCTTACTACACCCAGCACATTGCCAGCTAGATTATGCTGTGGCTTAATCCTAGTTATAGGCCCAGTGGCCAGGACAGGAGGTGAGGGCAGATTCTGAGGGAAACCCAGGTTATCTTACAGGGGAAAGGATTCCATATATTGAAGCAAGATGGAGTGCCAGCCCTTAATAGGGAGGAGTAGGACACTTCTCAAGGGGCTCAGGGGAATCTGGGAATATAAGAATTTTTAGGGACATCAATCCAAATGTCCCCATCCCAAGTGTCAGAGTCCCATTCCTTCTTAACCATGGCACTGAACTCGGCATAGAAGACTTGTCTTGGTTAGAATTTTCACTTTCTTTGAAGCTTTCTTTTAACAAATCCTGAGTCTACTCCTCAGATTTCTCCACCATCTACCTGGAAAAGATGAGAACCTCTTTATATGTTATGAATAAAGCCCTCTGGCTTTCAAACATAGCTTTCAATTGTTGATTAATTTAATTCAGCTTTTTGTTATTCTTTTCTAGAGTTCAATCCACTTAGCAACAGCCACCCAATTTTCTGGCCTTCCTTATATTTAATATTTCCCATATTTCTCAAAGGTCTGATACATGGCACCAGTTAATGTGTTCCCTTTTACCTGTATGCCACCCCAGTTAACCACATTGAAAGTTTTAACAATTCCTCTGCTACCTTGTTCCAGAGGCCTATCTACTCCACCTACCACCAATGATGGGTCTTCATTGACAGCTGAGTAGCAGGTGATTCATCTCCAAAATTTCATCACAGCGTTTGCTTTCTCGAACCAACTGTTGCAGGTTGGCTTCCCAGGAAGCAGACCCAGAGACAGAGTTCAGCAGGAAGGGTTTTTACTAGGGAATGCTGTTGGGATCAACACCTGTGGAAGGGAAAAGAAGGAAGCAGGATTGGACAGAGGGAGGAGTTAAGCTGTCCCAATTTGGGGCAAGAAGGCCATATCCATCAGTAATTGGATGTGAAATACCCCCAGGTAGAGGGTGTAACCTTGGGGGAGGTGGCTTTCTTCAGCTGAGGAAATTCCTGAAGAGGGCTGACAGCTGAGAACTGTGTACTTGCCGCACTCCTGGCAATTAAAATAATAAGCTTTTCATTCCTGAAGGGGGATCAGGGCATCAGATGGCAGAATCCACTACAAGCATGACACCATTTTTTTACAGTAGAGTAAGTTGGTGGCCATCAAATGCTAGTATTGAGAATGGTTTCATTTTTAAAATACCTAATAATATTTAAATTTTAAAACACTTATTGCTTTACAAATAATATTTATTTAAAATTTTAAGTTATACTTTCCAAATATGTAAACATAAATACGTGACCCTCCATTTATACTTTTGCTCCAGGCCCCTCAAATACTATTGACCAGGGCTGCCTAGTATGAATCCATCTTTATCCTTGTTGGTAAATTATGCATACAATTTCATTTATTATATAAATATCATAAATAGAGTTAAGTAAAAAACAAATGAGCCTGGGCGTGGTGGCTCATGCCTGTAATCCCAGCACTTTGGGAGGCCGAGGCGGGCAGATCACCTGAGATCAGGAGTTCAAGACTAGTCTGGCCAACATGGTGAAACCCCGTCTCTACTAAAAATACAAAAAAAAAAAATAGCCAGGTGTGGTGGCAGGCGCCTGTAATCCCAGCTACTCGGGAGGCTGAGGCAGGAGAATCGCTTGAACCCAGGAGGCAGAGGTTGCAGTGAGTCCAGACCACGCCATTGCACTCCAGCCTGGGCGACAGAGCGAGACTCCGTCTCAAAAGAAAGGAAAAAAAAAAAATGAAATCACCCATCTGTCTAACACTCACAGAAAACTATTAACATTCTCAGAGTATGTAGCAAGATAATTTAGATATATACTTTTTCTTCATTAAAAATATGGCATGAGCTTTTACAGCTTATTTTTCCCACTTAAGATTATATGCTGAATTTCTAATGTAGGCACATGTAGATGTCCATCAACATTTTCAATAGCTGCATAATATTTAAATGTGTAGACACACATCAATTTGCTTAGCCAACTGCCTATCTTGAGATACTTGGGTCATTTACAATTTTTCACCCTTCCAAACAGTTTGAAGATGCACAGCTTTCCACAAGCCAATTATGTGATTATTTCCTAAAGATACATTTCTACAAGTGGAATTACAGGGTCAATGGATGTGCATATATTCCAATGGACCTTGTACCAGTGTATACTCCCACCAGCAGTTTGAGAGTGCTCCTCCCCCAACACCCTCACCCTCACTAAGGCGTGGGAGCGAGGTAGATCTTCTATGTGTATCCCAACAACACTCTCTATGGTTCCACAAAGGCCCCACCTTAACCAACCTTATAAAGGAAATCTGATACAAGCACTAAAACTTATTCTTTCTTCTAGTACACTTTCTTATTTCAAAGTTGTAACTGTTCACTTACATGGATACCAGAATTGGCCAAGAGGACATTTTTCTGTCAAATACCCCAAGGACCCTAAAATAAAATTGGTCCTCTCTGTATGTCTCCAGAATACATCTCAGCACTTTTTGGTTCAAAGGGCCTCTCAGGTCCATACTCTCCTTACCATTTCCATGGCCACCAGTAAAACTTCACACCTTTATTATCTCACGCCTGGACTAACTTGTGGTAGCTTCCTGTTTTTCCAATCTCCAGTCACCACTCCCCTCCCCACCCCAGCTTGGATTCCTCCTGCACATAAATCTACCATATCTTTTTCCTTTCATCTTGTCATTCCTCTGGTCACAAAAAGCCTTGATGTCTCCCAGGGGTGGATGCAGTAATATTCAGACACCCCAGTTTGACAGTTAGGGGTGCTTCACGAACAGGACTCACCTTTACCGCCTGACTCTCTCTCTCGTCACTACCCTCCCTACACTTTCCATTCCAGCAGGCCAGCACTTCTCTCGAGAAGGAGTCCCATCTCCATGCCTTTTTTCCCATCACTCCTTCCATCTTGAGTGCCCTTCTGATCCTTTTGTATCCTTGAAGCTCAGCTTACCTAAGGGTCTCCCTCCTTTGTAAAACTTTCCTTGAGCACTGTTGCCTGCAGCAGTTTTTGCCACCTCTAAACACTGATAGGAGGCATCTGGCCGTGATTGGAAGCTCCCAGTTTTATTACTATCTTTTTGTTTCCATATATCTTGCCTTTCCAAACAGATCATAAACTCAAGGACAAGGACAATGACTTTTTTCTGCTGCTTAAAACACACAACTTTATTGATGACATAAAAATAAAGTCTTAAATGTATAAACATAAGTCCACACAAAGGACCAAAGATTACCTTACTTATGAAGAATCCGTTCAGTTTCTGCTCATGAAGCATACTAAAAATATCTCAATCCAGACAAGATAAAAATCAACACATGTATTTTTAGTACAAGCTTGAATTCATTTGGTGTTCATAAAATGGTCTGGCTATAGACCATCATAGGTAACATCAGTTTCGAAGTTATAATGCAATTTACAATGTGCATTACTTCCAGAGTGCAAAACCAAAATGTTACTCAAATTTGTTTGGGAACATACAGCAAATCAGAGTTTACTTATTAATAGCTCAACTCTCTCTTTCACCTCAGGGTCATTGCATTCTGCTGCTAAAGCTCGAAGTTTCTTGGCACATGCTTTAGGTCGTTGGAATAGGAAATAAAGGGAATTTTTACTGAATTTGTCCTGGGTAAATGCTTTTGCTCTTCTTTTAAAATGGTAATTTATATTTTCAAATAGTGAAAGAGCATTAAGAATATTCTCCTTTGTCTCTTTCTTGCTAAAAATGTTAATCAGTGATGTCGGTGCATTGGCAATGAGCAAGTCTTTTGTCATAGATGGATTTTTAGAGAAATTCACAAGCATTCCCAAAACATGATCTTTAGTTTCTCCACTTCCCACCGTTAACAAACGAAGAAATTCTGAAATATAATTTGTAACCATATGCTGATATTCACTGGTAATAGTCAGATGCCTTATCAATCTTAGTCCAGCTAACTGCACATTTGAATTCAAGGGATAGGTGACGGTGTCTTCACATACTTGGTTTAAGTAAGTTTTAACCTTCCTATGGTTTTCAGCAGCCACTGAGATATTATTCAGTGCATTTAAAGCCTTCTGCCTAACACTGGGATAGGGATTATTGAGCAAGCTTTCAATAACTGAAATTCCACCTACATTACGAACAGCTTCGTGAGAATAAGGATAATCAGCACTGTTATATAAAGCATTATTGGCTATTTCATGAACAGAAGGATCTTCAGTCATCTCAATCATGCAAATGAGTTTTTCAAGATCTCGTGGATCCATATTAGCTTCGCGTTTACAGCGGCAAGACCAGGGCCGAGGTTTTTCCCCAGTCCTGGTTTGTTTTCTGGACTCATCTTCAACTAGGAAACTGGCCTCACTTTGGTGTGGAAACTTAGTTTCTGACCAGATCATGGCTCCATCCCATGACCCCATTCCTGCCCCAGGGACCATGGACGGATATGTACCTCTTGACTCAGATGACTTTTTGGCTTTAGCCTTAGATGCAGATTTGTCCTCATTTGTATTTTCATTACCATCACAGAACCAAGACCCTATATCAACTCCACCAGCAGCCTCAAACTTATCCTTGGTGCTGGTGTTATCCCCAACTCCAGAATCAAAATTGGCATCTTTCCCACTCTTAGATCTGAACATATTACTGTTCTCACTCTCAGCCCAAAACAAAGACCTTAAACTGATCTCCTCAATATCGGGGCTGGACTCTCTACTTAGCTCATCCTCTCCCACATCCTTAGCCAAGGTCCAGGACTCTACACCAGCATCTCCCCCAGCCCCAAGCCTAGACTCTACAGTGGTTGCATCTCCATCCCAGGACCAAACCCCAGCCCCAGCCTCAGCCCCAGCCTCAGCCCCAGCCCCAGCCCCAGCCCCAGCCTCAGCCTCAGCCCTAACCCCAGCCTCAGCCTCAGCCTCAGCTCCAGCCCTAGACTCAGCCTCAGCCTCAGCCCCAGCCCTAGCCTCAGCCTCAGCCCTAGCCTCAGCCCCAGCCCTAGCCTCATCCTCAGCCCCAGTCCTAGCCTCAGCCTCTGCCCCAGCCCGAGCCCCAGCTTCAGCTCCAGCCCGAGCCCCAGCCTCAGCCCCAGCCTCAGCCTCAGCCTCAGCCACAGCCTCAGCCCCAGCCTCAGCCTCAGCCCCAGCCTCAGCCCCAGCCTCAGCCCCTACACAGGAGCCCATATAAGCCACCTCCTCAGAGCTAATCCAGGAGCCACTACCAGCCTTGTTCTCAGCCTCAGTCCTAGAACAAATGATGGCCTCTTCCCCAGCCTCCGATCTGGATATAGTAGTGGCCTCATCATTATCATCAGGCTTGGACACAATATCAGCTTTCGCCTCTGTCCAGCACCAAGACCCTATAACGGCCTCAGCCCCAGGCCCAAACCAGAATCCTTCGTTGGCCTCCACCTCAACACTGACCTGGAACCTTCCACTGGCCTGGTCCTCAGATCTAGCCCAGGATCCTCCAGTGGCCTGGTCCTCAGATCCCATCCTAGACCCTCCAATGGCCTCATTCCCAGGCGTAGATCCAGCCCAGGATTCTCCACTGGCTTGGCTCCCAGCACCAGCCCAGGAGCCTCCTCCACAAGCCTGATCCTCAAATTCAGGCTTGGAACAGTCACCAGCCTGATTCCCAGGCCCAATCCAGGACCTTCCACTGACCTGATTCCCAGTGCCAGCCCAGGGCCCACCACTGGACTGGTCTGCAGGCCTAGCTCCCCCAAGGACCTGGCCACCAGCCACACCCCAGGAACCTATTCCACTGGACTGATCCTCAGACCCTGGCCTGGAGCCTCCACCAGTCTGGTCCCCAGCTCCAGGCCAGAAACCCCCTCCAATGGCCTGATCCTCAAATCCAGGTTTGGAACAACCACCAACCTGATCCACAGCCCCAGCCCCAGTCCAGGAGCTTCCACTGACCTGACTCCCAGGGCTATCCCAGGACCCAGCACTGGACTGGTTCGTGGGCCCTGGCCTAGACCCTCCAACATCCTGGCCATTAGCCCCACCCCAAGACCCTCCATTCGTCTGACTCCCAGGGCAAACACAGAACCATCCACTGGCCTGGTCCCCAGTGCCAGCCCAGGAATCTCCACTAGACTGGTCCCTAAGCCCCAGCCTAGAATCTCCAACAACCTGGTCCCCAGCATCAGCCCAGGACCCTCTGCCACTGGCCTGATCCTCAAATATAGGCTTTGGCCCACCACTAGCTGGATGCCCAGCCCCAGTCCAGGATCCTCCATTGGCCTGGTCCACAACCCCAACTAAGAATCCTCCACTGATTTGGTCCCCAGAGTTAGCCCATGACCTTCCACTGGACTGGTCTTCAGACCCCACCTTGGACCCTCCACCAGCCTGGCCACCAGCCCCAGCCCAAGACCCTTCTTCAGTGGTCTGATTTTCAAATCTGGGCTTGGACCCACCACCAGACTGATCCAGTGTCCCAGCCCAGGACCCACCACTGGACTGATCTACATGGCCCAGCCTAGACCCTCCACTGGCTTGGTCTGCAGTGTCAGCCCAAGACCTTCCACTGGACTGGTCCTCAGGCCCCAACCTTGACCCTCCACTAGCCTGGTCACCAGCCCCAGCCCAGGACCCTTCTCCACTGGTTTGATCCTCAAATCTAGGCTTGGACCCACCACCAGATTGATCACTAGTCCCAGCCCAGGACCCTCCACTGGCCTGATCCACAACACCAGCCCAGTATGAAACACTACTCATATTCCCAGCCCCAGCTCCAGCCCAAGACCCTCCACTGGCTTGGTTCTCAGCCCCAGTCCAGGACCCTCCAATGGCCTCTTCCCCAACCCAGGACACCCCACTGGCCTGTCCCCCAGGCCAAGACCCATTACTGGCCTGACCCGCAGCCCAAAGCTCTCCAATGGCCTGACTCCCAGCAAGAACCCAAGACCCCCCACTGGCCTGGTTCTCAGCCCCAGTCCAGGCCCCTCCACTGGCCTTGTCCCCAGCCCAGGTCCCCTCACTAGTCTGACCCCCAGCCCAGAGCCCTCCACTGGCCTGCTCCCCAGCTCTAGCCCAAGTCCCAATACCAACCTCATTCTCAGCCCTGGCCCCAGCCCAGGACTTAACACTGGCCTCATCACAAGCCACAGCCCAAGACCTAATAATCCCAGCCTTATCACTAACCCCACTCCAGGACCCAATACTGGCTTCATTCTCATCATCAGCCCAGGACACGCTATTTTCCCAGTCTCCATCCATGGTCTGAAATCTAAATTTGATCCACCGCTCAGCAGCAATCCAATCTTCAACACCAATCCCATTCCAGTAGTAGTCATGGATGTTAGGCTGAGTCTTTCTGCTGGCTTGAGTGCCTGACCCACCCTCACTCTCAGAAATGGGCATGGCCTCAGCCTCAGGCTTTGCATAGACCTCATCTTCTGCTGTGGTTTCTGCCTCAGAACTGGGCATAGCCTTGTCCCTTGCCCCAGGCAAGGTCTCACCCTGGGAACCGGCCACAATCTGAGGCTGGGCAGAGTGCCTTGTGCCTGCCCCAGTCCCTGCTTTAGGCACAGTATTGGTACTGCCCTTGACCTTATTCCTGGCACCAAGCAAGGTCTCACTCTGGGAATTAGCGACAGCTTGGGGCTGGGCAGAGCCCACTGTATCTGCCCCAGCCTCTGCCTTAGGCACAGCATTGAAATTGCCCCTGACCTTATTTTTGGCCCCAGGCAAGAACTCACCCTGAGAACTGGCCACAACCTGTACCTGGACAGAGCCCATTATGCCTGCCCCAGCCTCTGCCTTTGAAATAGCATTGGAATTGCCCTTGGCCTTATTCCTGGCACCAGGCAAGGTCTCACGCTGGGAGTTGGCCACAACCTGAGGCTGGGCAGAGCCCATTGTATCTTCTCTGGCCCCTGCCTTAGACACAACATTGGAATTGCCCTTGACCTTATTCCTGGCACCAGGCAAGGTCTCACGCTGGGAGTTAGCCACAACCTGAGGCTGGGCAGAGCCCATTGTATCTTCTCTGGCCCCTGCCTTAGACACAACATTGGGATTGCCCTTGACCTTATTTCTGGCACCAGGCAAGACTTCACCCTGGGAATTGGCTACAGCCTGGGTCTGGGCAGAGCCCCTCGTATCCATCCCAGCCCCTGCCTTAGACACAGCATTCCAATTTCCCTTGACCTTATTCTTGGCACCAGGCAAGGTCTCACAATGGGCATTAGTCACAGCCTGGGACTGAACAGAGCCTGTTGCACCCATCCCAGCTTCTGCCTTAGACAGAGCATTAAGATTGGCCTTGACCTTATTTTTGGCACCAGGCAAGACCTCACCCTGAGAACTGGCCACAGCCTGGGGCTGGGCAGAGTCTGTTGTATACGGCCCAACCCCTGAATTAGGCACAGTAGTGGAATTGCCTCTGACCTTATTCTTGGCACTAGGCAAGACCTCACCCTGGGAATTGGCCACAATCTGGGGCTGGACAGAGCCTGTTGTATCTGTCCCAGCCCCTGCCTTAGACACAGCATTGGAATTACCCTTGACCTTATTCTTAGAATCAAGCAAGGCCTCACCCTTGGAACTGGCCTCAATCTGAAGCTGGGCAGTGCCTATTGCACCTGCTCCAACTTCTGCCTTAATCACAACATTGGGATTACCCTTAACTTTACTCTTGGTACCAAGCAAGGCCTCACCCTGGAAACTGACCACTGCCTGAGGCTGGGCAGAATCTGCTGTACCTTCTCCAGCCCCCACCTTAAGCACAGCATGGGGATTGCCCTTGACTTTATTCTTGGCACCAGGCAAGGCCTCACCCTGGGGATTGGCCACAACCAGGGGCTGACCACAGGCCCTCTGGTCTGCCTTAGTCCCGGCTTTAGAAGTGGCATTAGGATTGCCCCTACCATCAACCCTGGAATCAAGCAAGGCCTCAGCTGGGGTCTTGACCCCAGTCTGAGGTTGTGTACAGGTTTTCATGTCCGTCCCAGACCCTGTCTTACACTTGGCTTTGGCTTTGCCCCTAGCCTTACCTCTAGTATTAGGTAAGGCTTCACCCTGGCTCTGGGCCATACCTTGAGCCTTCATATCCACCCCAGCTCCTTCCTTAGGCATGCTATTGACATTGCCCTTGACCTTAATTCTGCCATCAGACAAGGCATTAGCCTGAACACTGGCCACAAGCTGAGGCTGTGTACAGGACAACATGTCTGTCCCATCCCCCACCTTAGCAATAACATTGGGATTGCCTCTGCTCTTATCCCTGGCATCAGGCAAGGCCTCAACCTGGGAGTTGGCCCTCAGGTTTGCCCTGGCCCCTGCTTTAGTCATGGCATTGGGATTGCCTCTGTCCTTAACCTTGGCATCAGACATGGCCTCAGTGTGAGCGCTTGCAACAGCTTGAGGCTGAGCAGCAGCTCTCATGTCAGCTCCAGTTATTGCCTTAGATATGACATTGGTATTTCCCCTACCATCAACCCTGGCACAAGAAGTCACCTCAGCCTGCTTCTTGACCACAGTCTGAGGTTGTACACAAGCTCTCACATCTGCCTCTGCGCCCACCTTACACATGGCATTGGTGTTACTCCCGGCATCAACCTTTGCCGCAGGAATGGCCTCAGTCTGGGTTTTGGCAACAATTTGAGGCTGAGCAGAAGCCCTCGTGTCTGCCCCAGACTCTGCCCTAGACATGGTTTTGCAATTCCCCATGTCCTCAATCCCAGCACCAGGCATGTCATCACCCTTGATCTTGGTGACAGCCTGAGACTGTGCACAGGACTTCATGTCCACTCCAGCCACCTCCCTGGACATGCCATTGGGATTTCCCCTAGCATCAACTGTGGCACCAGGCCTGGCCTCAGACTGAGTCTTAGCCACACTCACAGTCTCTTCCAGAGCTCTTGTCTTGGTTTCATCCACAATTCCAGTCTTGTTCGTGGCCCCCATCTTGACCACTTCCCTGGGTACTGCCAAGGTCTCACTCTGTGTAACCATTACTCTGTTAATCTCTGTCTCTTTTTCAGCCAATATATGAGTTTCAGCTTTGGTCTGGGTCATTGCTTCTCTCTTGGCCTCTGTCTTGGCAACCAGTGCCCAAGCTTTAGCCTTGGTCTGCGTCACTGCTTCTTTCTTAACTATTTTGCCAGCCTCGGCATCAGTTTGGGTCACTGCTTCTTTCATGGCCACTTCCCTGGCTTGGGCCTTGACCTCAGTCAGAGTCACTGCCTCTGTCATGACCAGTGTTCCAGCCACCACTTTGGACTCAGATTGAGTCTCTGCCTCTGCCTCAACCATTGTTTTGGCCTGAGAGTTGGCTCTGTGTCTGGCTATAGCAGTGGCCTTGGTCTCTACTTCAGCCCCAGGCCCACCTCTTGTTCCAGTTTCTGCTCCAGTCTCAGCCTGGGGTTTAGTCTTAATCTCTGCTTCACTTATGGCCAAGGTCTGGCTCTGTACCCCAACCACAGTCTCCATCTTAACTGTGGATCCATTTCTGGCAAGTGTCCTCACACTCTGGGCTCTTCCCTTGGTAAATTTGTAAATGTAGTAGCAGGTGCCAGCCCAGATCACCAGTCCTGCAGTCACCCAGCCCACTTCCTGAGTGCGGCCCATGTAATCACCCCTGCTGAAAGCACGAACAAGGTATGGTAGAGCGCACTTGGGCTGGGGTAAAGAGAGTGGTAGTTGTGGGTGTAGGCCTGTGAGGGTGCTGGTCTTCAGCCACTCAAAGGCCACTACAGCTGCCACTGGAGGTGGACCTAGAAGTGGAGGAAGGAAATGGACTAAAATTTCTCTTCTGATTTTGTTGCATCATACAGATAGATACATACAGGAACAGAAAAGGGTAGAACCATGTGCTTGGTGGAAGAGAGGATGATTAGCAGCCTCTCCATTCCTCTTATTTCATCCTGTCTCCACCTTCCCCAACGCCCAATAATTTTCTTCCAAGGTACTTCTATATACATTTCCATACACCAAATGAACAGTGGAAAGGATGGTAGGAGGTCTGACGATAAATGGGAGCAACCGAGAAGTCCCAGACTTTGATTTCTACTGGACCTACTCTGGTCACCTGTCTACAGGGCCCCACCCTCATACCAACCTGTAATGATCCGAGGCAGTTCCCTCCTCTCCTCTTGCTTATCTTGGCAATACACCCTAAAGTAGATATATAAATTCATGAGATCTCTGGACCTAGAGACAGACAGACAGACAGATGGAGGGACAGATGGGAGTAGAGAGTTTGTTCTTGATGGGACAGGCATATTATTAGCAAACTACCTTTCTACCCTTCTCAGTCCACCCCACTCCCCAAGACGCTGTCACACTCTTTTCCCTGTACCAGAATTAAGGTGAGGGTATGGAGTAAGTGACAGGGATGGTGGGAAAGGTGGCTGGAAAAGGAGAGGCTGAGGATCCTCATCCTCCAGACTGGTCACTGGTCCTTACTGGATGCACACTGGTCTCCACCAACCCACTCTAGAGGTCTACCCAGGCAGTCCCCACACTCTTACCAGTCTATACTGATCAGGAGCAATCTCCTCTTTGTTTCTTTGCTTCTAGTGATCTTACGCCCTGTAGCAGACATGCAGGCAGATCTATGGACAAGTAAACAAAGAGTAGGTAATGGAAACCGAGTCCCTGGTAGAACAGACAAGCACCCTGATCCCTGACCCCAATATCTGCCTCGCCAGAGCCCAGGCTCAATATACGAATGTGTACCATCTCATGGTCCCCCCATCAAGTCTTCCCTCAGTCATACTCCAGCCCACCCTTCCCCCCATATTCCTATCATTTCCTGCACTGAAATCCACAGGAGGCATGGCAGCACTGTGGCAATCCAGCACTCCACTGAGATCCTGTTAAATCTCAGCCACCTCCTATGCCCACCCTCTCTTGTCATCCCCAGAGACTATCCCCGCTTCACACCAACCTCCATCCTTCTAGATTGGTCTCCTCCTCTTTCCTTTGCTTCCAATGGTAAACAGCCCTACTGCAGGCCTGTGGGAAGACCTTGGAAGAGATGGAGAAAAAGAAGAGAGTGGATGTTAAGTACTTGTGACACTTTACCATCTAAGACATAGGTCCCTGTACCTGCCTGTCTGGATTTAGAGACCCATTTGCTGGCAGGAAAAAAAAAAAAAAAAAAAAAAGCCTGGGGCTTCCCCAGCACTGAAATGGGAAGGATGGAAAAGGGAGGCAGGAAAAGTAAAAGGCAACAGACAGAGGCACATTATTTTATTTTATTTTATTTTTATTTTGAGACAGGGCCTCACTCTGTCACCCAGGCTGGAGTGCAGTGTCACGATCATAGCTCACCGTAGTCTTGACCTCCCAGGCTCAAAAGATCCTCCCACTGCCGCCTCCCGAATAGCAGGAACTACAGCCTGTGCCACCATGCCAAGCTAATTTTTAAATTATATGTAGAGACAAAGTCTTGCTATGTTGCCCAGGCTGGTCTTGAACACCTGAGCCCAAGCAATCCTCTTGCTTGGGCCTCTCAAAGTGCTGGGATTACAGGCAAGAGCCACTGGGCCGGACAAGGCAAATTATTTTAAAACCACCTGTAGGGTTCTAGGGATTTCCCCAAAAGCCCACCATTTCCTTCACCAAGATGGTGAGGTAGGTAGCGGGATCTGGAAAACTGGAGGATGGCAGGAGAGATGGGAGCCCCCAGATCCCATACTCTAGAACCACAGCCTACTGTTGTCCACATCCCTTTCAACCTATCTCTAGGAGTCTCCAGCAGAAGAGAAAAGCTATAGGGGAAGCCTTTTGCTTCTACAAAATCAGTATCCTTCCCCGCCAAAGGCCATCTCAAAAAAAAAAAAAAAAAAAAAAAGGTAATATTATTTAATACAATTTATCTTTTCTCAATATTATCTGAAATGCAAATAAAACCATCTGTAGAAAAGTTTGCTGTCTTTATTGATCTTCAACATACAATTTAAAAGTCCTAAGCTTGGTAAGTAAAATGCAGTTTAGGGAAAGTCCCCAAGCTAGCACCACCCCACATCCCAATCAGACAACCGCACCTAAGTTCCTGTCCTAGAATTCATATAGAACTCCAACGGTTCAGATAGTGCCTGTACGCCCACTAACCTACGTGATCCAGTGCAGTTTTCTCCTCTCCTTCCTTTCTCCTCGCCGCAAACAGTTCCACACCGAACTACCGTCCGACAGACAGGAGAGAGTAAAACCACTTAGTGTTGGTCTAGAGCCCAAGACATAGATCCCAATACTCGCCTTTCCGGGTTCAGGAACCAGGTTATCAAACGTCCCTCCCCACAGTCTGAGACACCACCCTTACCAACCCCACCGTCCAGTCTCTAAGGCCCACCATTTTCTCTGCAAACGCCACCGTGGCGCATCCCTTCCACTAAATTGAGCAGGAAGCGAGTGGACATGTGTGGCCAGTGATTTGAGTGATGGGCATCTCAATCTCTGTATTTCCCTCTGGCGGAGACAATCTCCCCACAAATCAAAGCCCACAGTTCGCCTGCACAGATGTAGGCGGAGGCAGGGGGGCTAGGGAGAATCAGAGGCAAAGGCTCCTCGAACTTGAGGCAGCATAGACCACCGTCCCCTCAAGCCCCGAAACCGCTGCCCGGGTCAGTGAGTTTCTGCCGGCCTGGCCAGGGCACGCGGGCCCCGGGGCCCTTACCTGCTCCGCTTTCCCCGGGCCCGATGCCAACCCGCGCCGAGCTCAGGGCAGCGGGGAGCTGGTAGCCAGACGCGAGTGACGACTGCACCGAAGGCTGCGTAGCTCTGCAGCTCCGGGTCACGTGAGGACCGCGCGTCACCGCCGAGCTCGTCCTCCTCCCCACCACCCCCTACCACCCACCAAGGGCTGGCGGCCAGTCACCAAGAACTACCCCCTCCTCCACTTCGCACACACAGACATCCCCCTTCTCCGGTCTGTGCTCGGTGCCCCAGTGCGCACGCCCTTGTCACTCATCTCAGTCCTCTCCAATCTGAGGGCCCACAAGTGGCATCATCGCCTTGCGGTTGGAGTTTACCCATCTTCAGTTACAGGGGAGGGTCTGCATCCCCCTACCCACTCCCGGACCTTCACTGTGGCCTTTTCTGCTTCTTCTTTGAGTAATCCTTTCTTTCTCTCTTAGGCTGTAAGACCAGCACTCCCCACCCGCCCCCTACACGACCTGCCCTCTCTAAGTACAATGCCTGCACCAAATGGGCAGTGGAAGGGGGTATCAGGAAGGAAAGCAGAAGGTGCAAGTAGAGCTTTAACTTTCTTTTTTGTGTTCCTTTTTTCTTTTAATATGACATTCTTTTCTAATTCTGTAATCAGAAAATACAGTATAGCCATTTTCATTTGACACAAAAAATATTCAGGGCGTAAAAATAACAAAAGACTCATTCTTTTGTTTACATTATTTTGTGCCACATTTTAAAATGTTTTCTAGTTACTGTAAACTATTTCACAGTTTTTAAAACAGACTAGTAATTCTTGACATTTTAAATACAAAATTGTCCTAAACAAAACCAGCACGTTTTCAATATAATCTATAAATTAATCTTTGGAAAGACATTTCGTTTTCTAATCTTGACAATTTTACACAAGTGATTTGTAACTTTTGAGGTTCTGGCTGAACTCAGCGTCTTTTTTCAGGTGTCTAAGACCTTCTTCAGAGAAGACTCCTAGAGGATATATTTAAGACCCAACTCCTGATGAGCCTACAGCTTTACTAGTGACTTACCAAATTAACCTGCTTTACTAGTGACTTCCCAAATTAACCTGTTTTCTATTCGAGGGGCTTTATTTGGATTTTACATAAGCATGTAATCAGATCAGCCTCACCACACCCATGGAACGACCAACTGCTAGAGCTTGGATGGAAAGGAGGCTTAACAGGTGGAATTTTCATCCATCATAACACTTAAGATCTCGCCAGTGTCTGCCATTCATGTACTACACATTACCCTAGCAGTGGCGAGTGTTCAATATTTTCAAGTGGAGATGGTGGTGAGGGTCTGTGGGTGACTGTGAATCACTGCAACACACCTAATGTCTGTGTCATTTTTTTTTCCCTCACAAATGGAAGGGCAATGTACAGGATCCCAAGCAGTTGCCCAGAAAAGGAAGTTTTTTCATGTCCTGCCTTGTGTTACAACTTCACTGCACCTCCCATACAAGTCCCTCAGAATAATCCCAAAACTCAAGGACCAAATATGCAGAAGTTAGTCCCCACACATCCACCTGTCCCTACTGAGGAGTCATACTCCAAATATAGACCCTCCAGGCAGCCTCTTTCTTAGAACATTGAAAAATGACACCCCAGAGGGAGGGGCTCCACTGTGAGGGGCCCCTGTGTGGAGGAGTCCCTTTCAAGAGCCAAGGAAGGAAGTCCTAGTGCCTTACAATCTTACTAATGACTTTTCAGAACTCAGTTGCCAGTGATGAACTCACTTTCTCCGCCAAAGGAAAATATTGATACATTAATTGAATAAAAATGTTAAGCTTTGGTAAAGTAAAAAAAAAAACCATAAACATTGACTGTCAAAAGGCTAACTTGTAATAATCTAAAAGCTCTTACATATCATTAGTAAAATGATAAACAACCCAATAGAAAAATGTGCCAAAAGACATGAACAGATTTGTTCACAGAAAAGAAATACAGATTACTAATAAACATATGAAAAGATGCTCAAACACAGAAATGCAAATCAAAACAACTATGCCTTACCATGTTTCAAGTATGATTTTCTCAAAGTTTAGAAACTTGATAATGTTGGCCGGGCGCGGTGGCTCAAGCCTGTAATCCCAGCACTTTGGGAGGCCGAGACGGGCGGATCACGAGGTCAGGAGATCGAGACCATCCTGGCTAACACGGTGAAACCCCGTCTCTACTAAAAAATACAAAAAAAAACTAGCCAGGCAAGGTGGCGGGCGCCTGTAGTCCCAGCTACTCCGGAGGCTGAGGCAGGAGAATAGCGTGAACCCGGGAGGCGGAGCTTGCAGTGAGCTGAGATCCGACCACTGCACTCTAGCCTGGGCAACAGAGCAAGACTCCGTCTCAGAAAAAAAAAAAAAAAAAGAAACTTGATAATGTTGTTGACTGGTTTGTCAGGAAGTGGGCACTCATCTACTCTGTTGGAGGCAGATATTGATGCAACCTTTTTATATAGGACAATTTGGCAAACTCTATTAAATGATAACTATAATATTTCACAAAATCTTTGACCCAATAATTCAATTCCTTAGAATTTAGCCAACCTATGTATCTACACAGTTTCACAAAGATATATATACTAGAATTTTTTTTTTCTTTTTTTTTGCAGTGCTTGTAAGATTTTAAAAAACTGACGCAGTTGGGCGTGGTGGCTCACGCCTGTAATCCCAGCAGTTCACGAGGTCAGGAGTTCAAGACCAGCCTGGCCAAGATGGTGAAACCCTGTCTCTACTAAAAATACAAAACTTAGCCGGGCTCAGTGGCAGGCACCTATAACCCCAGCTACTCGGGAAGCTGAGTCAGGAGAATTGCTTGAACCCAGGGGATGGAGTTTGCAGTGAGCCGAGATCGCGCCACTGCACTCCAGCCTGGGTGACAGAATGAGACTCTGTCAAAACAAAAACAAAAACAAAAACAAAAAAACCTGACACAACAAAAAATGGCTATTGATGGGGAGAGACGAAATAAATCATGTTATATTTATACAATGTGGCTGATGGAGTTAGGTCTGTGTATCCCGGTGGAAAGATAATTGGGGTGTTTTATTATTTGCTGTTTATTTTACATACAAATTCCACAAGAGTACGATTCTAGTATAAAATTCAAACCCAAGGCCAAGTGTGGTGGTTCACGCCTATAATCCCAATACTTTGGGAGGCTGAGGCAAGAGCATTACTTGAGGCCAAGAGTTTGAGACCAGCCTACATAGGTTTCCCAACATAGGGAAACCCTGTCTATTAAAAAACAAAAAATAGCTGGGCTTGGTGGTGCACGCCTGTGGTCCTAGCTACTTGGGAGGTTACTTGGCAAGAGGATTGTTTGAGCTCAGGAATTCAAGGTTACTGTGAACTGTGATTGCACCACTGCTCTCCAGACCAGCAATGGAGTGAAACTCTGTCTCTAAAAAGAAAAGAAAAGAAAATTCAAACCCAGAAAAAGCACTAGTACCACTTTAACTCCCCTATCCTTACCCAAATCACAGTTACCTCTCCATTTTAAGTTTGGTGTGTTAACCTTTTGTATACATGATATACACATACATGTCTTATTAAAATATACAAATGAGATTTTTTTTATATGGAGTCTTGCTCTTTCACTCAGGCTGGAGTGCAGTGGTGCGATCTCGGCTCACTTCAACCTCCACCTCTCGGATTCAAGCGATTCTCATGCCTCAGCCTCCCTAGTAGCTGGGATTACAGGTGTGCACCACCATGTCCAGCTAATGTTTGTATTTTTAGTAGAGACTGAGTTTCACCATGTTGGCCAGACTGGTCTTGAACTCCTGGCTTCAAGTGATCCGACCACCTGGGCCTCTCAAAGTGCTGGGATTACAGGCATGAGCCACCACGCCTGACCAGGATCATAATTAACATATTGTTTTGCAACTAGATTTTTTTTCACTTAAAGTTATGTCTCAAAGAGCTCTACATACCAGTACATTTAAAGCTGCTTCATTCTTTTTAACTGCTTCATATTATGACTTCTGGATCTGGAGCTAATAAAGCAAGTTTACAATGAACAATCTGGCACATACAGCTTTGCCAACAGGTAGAAGAATTTCTTTAGGATATTCTACATAAATATAATTATTTGGTTAAATGTATGAGATTTTAAACATTTGATATTGCCAAAAGAAGGATATGAGATTTCATGTCGTTAATGGATGTACCACCAAACTGTCCTCCAAAAAGGCTGGGCCAATTTATACCCCCATCAAACAAAAGACAGGATCTATTTCCCCACACCCTAATGCACACTGTGTACAAATGTTTCTCAACTTATAATGGGGCCATGTCCAAATAAATTCATAGGTTGAAAATACCATAAATCTAAAATGCATTTAATACATCCAAACTACCAAACATCATAGCCTAGCCTACCTTAAAAATGCTCGGAACACTCACATTAGCTGACAGTTCGGCAAAATCATCTAATGCAAAGCCTATTTTATAATAAAGTGTTGAATATCTCACGTAATTTACTGAATACTATATTGAAAGAAAAACAGAATGGTTGTATGAGTACTTGAAGTACAGATTTTACTGAATGTGTATTGCTTTTGCACCATCAATTAAAGTAAAAAAATCATAGGTTGAATCGTCATAAATTGGGGACCATCTGTATTAGTAATTATTGCTAGTATAAGACTCAACAAAAGATTGTCCTTTTTTTGTTTTGTTTTGAGATAGGTTCTCACTCTGTTGCCCAGGCTGGAGTGCAGTGGTGTAATCACAGCTCACTGCAGCCTCGACCTCCCTGAGTTCAGGTGATCCTCCCACCTCAGCTTCCCCAGTAGCTGGGACTACAGGCGCGTGCCACCACGCCCAGCTAATTTTTGTACTTTTGGTATAGATGGATTTTTACCACGTTGCCCAGGTTGGTTTTGAACTCCTGAGCTCAAGCAATCCACCCGCCTCGGCCTCCCAAAATGCTGGGATCACACAGGTGTGAGCTACTGCACCTGGCCCAGATTGTCCTTTTAATTCACATTTTCCTAAATATCTATTATTTTGAGCATAATTTCACATGCTTAACATCTATTTGCATTTCTTCTCTGAGTATTAGTTAATATCCTTTGAGCATTTTCCTATTCAGCTGTATTTTTCTCACTGGTTTGCAGTTCTTTACAATTTCTGTAATTGTTATTTTTCTATTACAAAGGTTGTACATATATTTTCTCAATCTATCACTAACATCTTAATTTTATGGGTTTTTTTTTATTCAGAATTTTTACCTTTTTAGACAAGGTTTTGCCGTGTCGCCCAGGCTGGACTGCAGTGGCGTGATCATAGCTCACTGCAGCATTGAACCCCTGGGCTTAAGCGATCTTTCGGCCTCAGTCTCCTGAGTAGCTAGGACTACAAATGTGTGGCACCACACCAAACTAATTTTTATTTTTTGTAGAGACAGGGTCTCACTATATTCCCCAGGCTGGTCTCAAACTTCTGGTCTCAAGAGATCCTCCCACCCAGACCTCCCAATGTGCTGGGATTACGGCATGAGCCAGCACTTTGGATTCTGAAGCCATGGCACCTAACTCCAGAATTTTTACATTATGTTGTGGTCAAAAACATTAACTTTTTCTTGTACGACTTCTGGGTCATTGCATATGTGTGTGTGTATGTGTGTCTGTCTGTCTCCAAATCCCAGCACCATTCATATAATAGTCCATTATTCCTCAATAAATTTAAAGAGCTAACTTAACCATATGTTAAACTCTCATTTATACTCAGATCTGTTTCATCGATTGACTGTTCTGTTTCACTGATAATATATAGATATATAGTTATAAACTGCCTCAATATCACACTTTTACATAGTGTCGCTTTGTAGCAAGTTTTGGTGTCTGGGAAGACAAATCCTTCATTGCTCTGCTTTTTCCAACTATTTTTGGATATCCTTGGGCATTTCAAGTGAAGTTCCAAGTTTCATTTAAAAAAAAATCTTGTTGGACTTTTCATTAAGATTGCATCTAATTTATAGATTAAGCTGGGTGTGGTGGGTCATGCCTATAATCCCAGCACTTTAGGAGCCAAGGCAGGTGGATCACTTGAGGTCAGGAGTTCGAGACCAGCCTGGCCAACATGGTGAAACCTTGTCTCTACTAAAATTACAAAAATTAGCCAGGAGTAGTGGTGCACACCTGTAGTCCCAGCTACTCGGGAGGATGAGGCATGAGAATCACTTGAACCCTGGAGGTGGAGGTTGCAGTGGGCCCAGACTATGCCACTGCACTCCAGCCTGGGCAACAGAGTAAGACTCTATCTCAAAAAAAAAAAAAAGAATTTATAGATCAACTTAAGGAATAATTAAAATCTTAGTAATAAAGTATTTTCACCCAGGATCATGTAGTATTTTTAAATTTTATTCACATCCTCTTTTGGGCTCTTCAGGAAAATTATGTCATTTTTCGTGTGTGTGTGGTTTTCTTTATAGATTTTATACATTTTGTATTAGTTGTATTCCCTGATATTTCATAGTTTTTGTTAATATTGTGAATGTGGCTTTTTGTACATTATATTCTCTCTACTTTTTTAGAAAATCTACTATTTTTATAAAAATGATGCATGCTGATTATAAAGAAGCAATGCAATGCAATACAATAAAGTACAGAGAATAAGATAAAATATCATCTCAGGTTCTAGCACTCTGAAATAGCAAACTTTCAAATGACAATCAAACTTCCCAGGACATGTTATGCTCTTTAGATATAAACATTTTATTCTCTCTTAAGAATATATATGTGCGTGTGTGTAAACATATATATGTACATATAGTTAGTTCCTTTAATTTTTTCTTTTTCATTTCCCATCAATGTAATTATCTGAAGCCCTTCGTCTGTCCATAATTCAATTTTTAGCCACGTGTTTTTATTTCACTCTATTTATAATTTATTCTATAATGTTGTTTTGTCCTAATGGATTCTTTAGTTTGCAATCTTCTTTTTACCTAATTCTGCTGTTTTCATATCTCATCTTTGCATTCTGGTTTTATTAAGTTCATATTCTTATTAAGTTGTTCTATAGTTTAAAGTACTTGGAAATTTCCTTCTGTTCTTTGTGGTATGCTTTCTTCTTGTTTAGATTCTTTGTCTTTTGCTTGCTGTATCTTATATGGCTTCTGAGGAATGGAAGAGCCTGGTTACACGGCACCACAACGCCCAGTTCTGGAATCTCCTGTTTCTTTACTTGGCTGAGATATTTTGAAGTTTACGTCATTGGAATGTGCCCCTTTCTTTGGTTGCTGATGATCATCTCCACTCTTCTGCTGTTTTGTTTTTTCTGCATTTTGTTAAATATTAGGAGAGATCCGGTGAAGTGGTATCTTCCCTCTGTTCTAACATAGAAGCTTCTTCTTATCCATTTTCCAATTGTGTATTGATGGTGCAAAGCAAAGCTACAATTTCTGAATGTTGACCTTGCATCAGGCCACCCTAATGAATTTGTGTTATTAGTTATAAAAGTTTGTCAGTTGATTTTCTCTGATTTCCTCGAAATACATTTATATTGTCTGTAAATGACAGTTTAATATTTTTCCTTTCTGATATTTTATACTATTCATGTTATCTTTTCATCTTATTATATGTAACAAGAAGTCCAGAGTGATGCTGAATAGTAAAGGTGATAATAGACATCCTTATAGCCAGAGTTTAGCTCCTGAATATAACAGGAATGCTTTTCATGTTTCATCATTAAGTACAATATTTTTATGCATCTCCTACACAAATCCTTTGCCAAGTTAAGGAAACTTCTATTCCTAGAATGCCAGGAGTTGTTATCAGGAAGTGATGTTTAATTTCAACAAAAAATTTTATGATACCTATTAAGATTATCATATTTTGATATGATTTTAATATAGTAGATTACAACAAAAATGTTTAAATATTGGACCACCTTTGAATTCTTGAAATAAACCTCACACGGTAGTGACAATTTTTTTGATAAACTGTTGGATTTCAATTTGCTATTATCTGGTTTTACATTTTTGTAGATGAGATCAGTTCATAGTTTTCTTTTTCTGTGTACCATCCTTTTCAGTTTTTGGTATTATAATAGAATTATACTAGCCGTATGAAATGAGTTAGGAAGTTTTCTGTGTTCTGGAATTGTTTATATAACAAGAGAATTTTCCATTCCTTAAAGGCTTGGGAAATAAATTTTCTAAAAATAATAGTCTGAGCATGGTAATTGTCTTTTTTTTTTTTTAATTATACTTTAAGTTCTAGGGTACATGTGCACAATGTGCAGGTTTGTTACATATGTATACCTCTGCCATGTTGGTATGCTGCACCCATCAACTCATCAGCACCCATCAACTCGTCATTTACATCAGGTATAACTCCCAATGCCATCCCTCCCCCGACCTCATAATAGGCCCTGGTGTGTAATGTTCCCCATCCCGAGTCCAAGTGATCTCATTGTTCAATTCCCACCTATGAGTGAGAACATGCGGTGTTTGGTTTTCTGTTCT
>NW_012117210.1:753529-753743 GCF_000951035.1 Colobus angolensis palliatus
GTTTCAGGTTTCTACTTAAGGCTAGCCAATTTTTCCAGCACCATTTGTTAAATAGGGAATCTTTCCCCATTTTTTGTTGTTCTCGTGTTTGTCAAAGATCAGATGGCTGTAGATGTGTGGTATTATTTCTGAGGACTCTTCTGTTCCATTGGTCTACATCTCTGTTTTGGTAACAGTACTATGCTGTTTTGGTTACTGTAGCCTTGTAGTATAG
>NW_012117210.1:756884-763205 GCF_000951035.1 Colobus angolensis palliatus
TTTAGCTGTGCCCTGTCCCCAGAGATGGAGTCTACAGAGACAGGCAGGTTTCCTTGAGCTGCTGTGAGCTCCACCCAGTTCGAGCTTCCCAGCGGCTTTGTTTACCTACTTAAGCCTCAGCAATGGCGGGTGCCCCTCCCCCAGCCTCGCTGCTGCCTTGCAGTTAGATCACAGACTGCTATGCTAGCAACCAGGGAGGCTCCGTGGGCGTGGGACCCTCCCGGCCAGGTGTGGGATATAATCTCCTGGTGTGCCGTTTGCTAAGACCCTTGGTAAAGCACAGTATTAGGGTGGGAGTTACCCGATTTTCCAAGTGTTGTGTGTCTCAGTTCCCCTGGCTAGGAAAATGGATTCCCTTCCCCCTTGCGCTTCCCAGGTGAGGCGATGCTTCACCCTGCTTCAGCTCTCACTGGTCGGGCTGCACCAGCTGACCAGCACTGATTGTCTAGCACTCCCCAGTGAGATGAACCTGGTACCTCAGCTGAAAATGCAGAAATCACCTGTCTTCTGCGTCATTCGCGTTGGGAGCTAGAGACTGGAGCTGTTCCTATCTTGCTTCGGGTCCTCGGTAATTGTCTTTGTTTCCCTTTGTTGTTTGTTTTTAAGCAGTAAAATTTTTTTTTTTTTTTTCGAGACACAGTCTCACTCTGTCACCCAGGCTGGAGTACAGTGGCATGATTATGACTCCCTGCAACCTCCATTCAAGTGATTTTCATGCCTGAGCTACTCAAGTAGCTGGGACTACAGGTGCATGCCACCATGTCGGGCTAATATTTGTATTTTTAGTAGAGATGAGGTTTCGTCATATTGGCCAGGCTGGCTTCAAACTCTTGACCTCAAGTGATCCACCTGCCTTGGCCTCCCAAAGTGCTGGGATTACAGGCGTGAGCCACCATGCCCAGCCTGAGGTAAAATTTTTATCTCTATAATTTTCTATTCAAGTTTTCTACTTCTTGAGTCAGTTTTGATTAGTTGTATTTTCTTCATCTATGATCCATTTTGTCTGAAATTTCAATTTGAGTGTTATAAAATTCTGACTTGTATTTTCTTATATTTTTCCTATTGTCTTTTATATCTATAATTATAATTCCCAATGTTGTTTATTGTCTCTTTTTTCTTTGATCAGAATTACCAAAAAAATTTTCTCAAATAACTTCAGTTTGTATCAGTCAATTGTATTGTGATTTTTTCTTCTTGTCTTGTTTTTTCTTTTTTTCTTATCTTTATTTTTTCTTCCTTCTATTTTCTTAAGATTCAATTTACTGTTCTTTTTCTATATTCTTGAGTTAAATGTCTAGTTCATTTATCTTAAATCTTCCTTATTTTCGAATATGTATGTGAGCGTATAAATGACCCTCTTTAATAACTCTAACCTCATCCCAGGTTTTACATCTGGTGGGTTTATTTCCATTCTCATCTACATAATTGGAAGTCATGATTTTTATTTCCTCTTTAACCCAAGAGTCATCTAGAAGAGTCTTTTTTTTTTCAATTTTGGATTCAGTGTGGGGACTGCATTAATGTCTAATTTTATTTCATCATATTGTGTCACCTACTCTTCAAGGTCTTTCTTAATTGTGCAATTAAAAATATCCTTGCAGCTTCTATGGTATCATTGAATTTGACTTTCTTTCCTCTTTTTAATTTTTTTTTGTATTTTTAATTTTGTGGGTACATAGTAGATGCATATATTTATGGGGTACATGAAATGTTTTGATGCAGGTATGCAATGTGAAATCATTACAGGACTTATCACTTATTCATTTACTTAGGTATTATTTGATTCTTCTATCCAGGATGTAAGCTTCTTGGGAAATGAGACATTGCTTCTTATTTGCTACCACATTTCCAGTACCTCAAACAGGGCCTGGAACATAGTAAGCACTCAATAAATATTTGCTAAATAAATAAATAATGAATAATAAATATGACCCCTATGATTACTGTTTCTACTTCTTTAAAAAAGAAATTGGTGAGATTTAACTATTGAATAAGCATATTTTAATACCTGGGCACTTTTTAAATCCAAGTGCATTTGAAAAGAATGTTATTTTCTGTTGTGTACAAAGTTGTTTATATTAGAGAGATTAGTTAAAGCTCATCTATTGTGAAATTTAAATCCTCTATCTTTTTGCTAATCTGTGGATTATTGAAAAAGGTGTGCTAAGCCTCCCAGCTATGATTGTAGATATAACAATGTTTCCATATATATAATATTTTGCATTGCATATTTTGAAGCTATAGTTAACTACATAAAAGATTATAAGTGTTACATTTTCTAGGTAATATAACCATACTTAATAATAAGTGTCCTTCTGTGTCCTTCAGTCCTTTCAGTCTGAAATTCTACTCTGTCTTACATTGATAATGCAGTTTCTGCTTTCTTTTTATTAGTTTTTGCCTGGTTTATCTTTTTCCATCTTCTTATTTAATACAGTATAGAGGTATATTTTTATTTTTAACACAATCTGAGAGTCACTGTCTCTTTTTAAGTGAATGCAACAAATTCACATGTTATTACAATAGATTTGGATTTATTTACGCCATTTGTTTTTGCATCTTCTGTTTACTAGGCTTTTTTGTTCCTTCCCCGCCCACCCCGTGCCTCCCACCCCCACCCCCTGGCTTTGTGTTAGATCAATTTATTTTACCTACAGTGGTTTGGAGGTTATGCATTCCATTTTTATTACACTCCCCCCCGCCCCCGCCAACTTTTGTCAGCCCTGATAGCTTTTTCTTTTGCAGATACCTACAAAGAAGTCCTTTTATTTAGAAGTCCTTTTATTTATTTATTTATTTAGACAGAATCTTGCTTGTTGCCTAGGCTGGAGTGCAATGGTGCAATCACAGTTCACTGCAGCCTCAATCTCCCTGGGCCCAAGGATCCTCCCACCTCAGCCTCCTGAGTAGCTGGGACTACAGGCATGCACCACCACAAGCAGCTAATTTTTTTAATTATTATTTTTCATAGAGATGAGGTTTCACTATGCTGCACAGGCTGGTCTTGAACTCCTGAGCTCAAGATATCCTCCTGCCTGGGCCACCCAAAGTTCTGGGATTACAGGCATGAGCCACCGTGCCTGGCCCTACCTACTAATTTCTATTCTCCATTCTCTCTAAATCTGATAGCTTGTTCCATAAAACCTGTTTCAGAGGGACAAATGCCTCTTCCATGTTCCTAGCATACTAGAAGTAGAAGCCAAAGCCATAAGATTTCCAGCATAAAAAATGGGGGAATAGCTTCATGACCTTGGGGAAGACAAAGATGCCTTAGAGCATAAAAAGCATTAATAATAAAAGAGAAAATTGATAAATTGGGCTTTATCAAAATTTATATGTTTTGTTCATCCATAGACATTATTAACAAAATGGATAGGTAATGTACAGGCTTGGAAAAATATACTTATAGTACATGTAGCTGACAAAGGACTTATATCCAGAATATACAAAGAACCCCTACAAATCAACAATAAAAAGAAAAATCCATTGTAAAAGGGGGCACAAACTTGAATGGACACTTCACAAAGGTAGATATCTAGTCCTCAACATCTTCAGTAATCAGAGAAATGCAAATAGAAAACACAATGACATTCCACCACACTTCCACTAGAATGGCTGAAATCAAAAGACTAACAGCACCAAATGTTGGTGAGAACATGAAGAAACCAGAATACTAATACATTATCATCAGGGGCGTAAAATGGTACAGCCACTTTGGAGAAATCTTTCTCAGGTTCTTATAGTTTAACATTTGCTTACCATACAACCTAACAAGTTCACTTCTGAGTATTATTTAGCCAAGAGAAATGAAAACATGCCTACACAAAGACTTGTATATGAATGTTTATATCAGCTTTATTCATAATAGCTAAAACTCAGAAACAATAAGAGAATGGATAAACAAATTGTTGTACCTATATACAGTAGAATACTATTCAGCAATAAAAAGTATTAAAGTACTGATACATGCAACAACATAAATCTCAAAAACAGTATGCTGGCCCAGCACGGTGGCTCACACCTATAATCCCAGCACTTTGGGATGCTGAGGCAGGTAGATTGCTTGAGCTCAGCAGTTTGAGCCAGCCTGGCCAACGTGGCGATACTCCTTCTCTACTATTAATAAAATTACAAAAATTAGCCGGGCGTGGTGGCACACGCCTGTAATCCCAGCTAATGGGGAGGCTGAGGCATGAGAACCACTTGAACCCAGGGGGTGAAGGTTGCAGTGAGCCCAGATCGTGCCACTGCACTCTAGCCTGGGCGACAGGGTGAGACTCTGTCTCAAAAAGGAGAATTAAAAAAAAAAAAAAGCCAGTATGCTGAGTGAACAGAGCCAGACATAAAAGAGTATCGCAGGATTCCATTACATGAAACCTAAAAGCAAACAAAACTAATCCGTGGTGATAAAAATCAGAAAGTGGTGTTCAGGGGAATAGAGGGGAATCTGACACTGGGCAGGCAAGCGCCAAAATTGAGGCTTAGCCCAGGAGGGTTCTTAGCTTCTCCCAGGAAAGAATTCAAGGGCCAGCAGGTGACATTAGACAGCAACTTTTATTGATGTGGCAGTGTACAGCAGCAGCAGAGGTACTGCTCCTTGCCCAACAGGACTAACCCATTGGCAGTGTGCCCAGAGTAGCAGCCCTGGAGCAGTTCTGCAGCCATATCTATACTCACTTTTAATTATATGCAAATTAAGGGACAGGTTATTCAGAAATTTCTAGAAAAGGGGTGGTAACTTCCAGGTGTTGCCATGGCCATGGTAAATTGACATGGCACACTGGTGGGCATGTCTTATGGAAAGCTGCTTCAGCCTAGTCCCTGTTTTAGCTAGTCCACAATTTAGTCTGGTGTCTGAGCTCCACCCCTGGAGTAGCGTCCCACCTCTTACCTAAAATTGACTAGAAACAGGCACAAAGGACCTTTCTGGGATGATGAAAACATTCTACATCTTGTTTTGTGTGGTGGTAACATGGGATTATACAATTGTTAGAACTCTTCAAATTGAACATTTAAGATGTGTGTGATATATTGTACATAAATTATACTTCAATATACCTTAATTCCCTATCCAGAGAAAGCCACTTTATTAGTTTGGTGTGTATCATACCAGACCTTTTTCTATGAGTTTCATGCATATATATGTACCTATAGAAATATTGTTAGAGGGTATCAAATGGTACATATGTTTCACAACTTGGTATTTTCATTCTACAATATATCTTGGGGCTCTTTTCTTGTCAATAAATGTTGATCCTTTTAACTGTTGTATTGTATTCCATAGTGTGGCTATAGTACAGTTTATTTAGCCATTCCTCTACTGATGGACATTTAGGTTTCCTTAATTTTAAGCAATAAAAAAACAACGCTGCAAAAATTATCTTTGCAAATTTTGACAATTGAGTAACTGATAAGTGGTGTAACAATGTTGCAGATTACATTTCTCTATTAAGTAATAAGGTTGAGCCTCTGTTCACGTTTATTGGTTACTTGTAGCTCTGTAAATTGCCTATTCATATGCTTTTCCCATTTTCCTGGCACAAAGGATATTATCTTTATCTTACTGATTTTGCCAAAGGGCTGTATTTAGTATAGATAGTACTTGTTTCTCCGTTTCATATGTTGCAAATATTTTCTCCCAGTCTGTAGCTTCTTTTAATCTTGTTTATGTTGTCTTTCTATATACTGAAGTTTTTCCATTTTGATGTAGTTAAATGCATCAGTCTTTTTATTTATGGCTTTTTTCTTCCCCAGCCGAAGCCTATGAAAAATACTCTCCCAGCTCGAGAGCATCCTGGCTAACACGGTGAAACCCCGTCTCTACTAAAAATACAAAAAATTAGCCAGGCGTGGTGCGGGCGCCTGTAGTCCCAGCTACTCGGGAAGCTGAGGCAGGAGAATGGCGTGAACCTGGGAGGCGGAGCTTGCAGTAAGCCAAGATGGCACCACTGCACTCCAGCCTGGGCGACACAGCAAGACTCCGTCTCAAAAAAAAAAAAAGGAAAAGAAAAATACTCTCCTAAGGACAGGTATGGTGCCTCACACCTGTAATCCCAGCACTTTGGGAGGCCAAGGCGGGTGGGTCGCTTGAGACTAGTTCGAGACTAGCCTGGGCAGCATGGTGAAACCTCGTCTCTACAAAAAAATACGAAAATTAGTCAGGCATCGTGGTGCATAACTATAGTCCCAGCTACTTGAGAGGCTGAGGCTGGAGGATCACTTGGACCCAGGAAGGCCGAGGCTGCAGTGAGCCATGATCACACCACTGCACTCCAGCCTGGGTGACAGAATGAGACCCTGTCAAGAAGGAAAAGAAAAGAA
>NW_012117210.1:763473-771805 GCF_000951035.1 Colobus angolensis palliatus
GGAAGAAAGGAAGGAAGGAAGGAAGGAAGGAAGGAAGGAAGGAAGGAAGGAAGGAAGGAAGGAAGGAAGGAAAAGAAAAGAAAAGAAAGAAAGAAAAAAGAAAAGTACTCCCCTATACTGCTATAGTACTATTGTAAGTTCTAAAAATCTATTTGGAACTTAATAAATGGCATAAGATAGGACTCTGATTTTTTTTTCATATGGATATCCAGATTCCCAGGAGCATCTATTGAAGAGATCCTTTCCCCTCTTTGAACTTGAAATGCAACCTTTACCATACACTTAACTAAATGCCATATACTTTACCCATATATACTTATATCTATATGAGAATATATAGGTTAAATACAAGGATCATATTGCACATACTATTCTGCATTATGTTCTTCCTCAAATTAATTATAAATTTAGCACTATCCCATCAAACCAATTCATTTTAACTAACACTCAAAGCAACAGTTTGAACTGGAACATAATTTCTTACATTTTCTAAATCTGTTGGACTCAAAACAATGACTAAGTGGAGCAACAGTTTCATTAGAGGAAAAGAATTAGGCAGTTACCTGCCTTTCCAGCAGAAACCATGTTAATGAGGGAAAGTGCTTCCTTCTAGATTAGGAGAATGTTAAGTAATACACACATAAAAATGATAGAATTCAAAAATTATCATTTTATGACACCATCCCCCCTCCCCCCCACCATAAAATAATTGATTCAGAAAAGGATCATGGATGGATGCTTGTGCCATCAGGTGCTAGCCATGAGGAAAAAACATAACTTTACAAAAGAGGAATTATATCATCATCACCAGCTTAACCCAGTTTGATACGTTTGGTTGGGATTTTTTTCCTAGCTTCTTGAGATAGATGCTTTGATGGTCTCTTTCCAGTCTTTTAAACATTCATAGGTTTTGGCCGGGTGTGGTGACTCATGCCTGTAATTCCAGCATTTTGGGAGGCCAAGGCGGGCAGTTCACTTGAAGCCAGGAGTTTGAGACCATCCTAGCCAACATGGTGAAACCCCATCTCTACTTAAAACACAAAAATTAGCCGGGCATGGTGGCGCATGCCTGTAATCCCAGCTACTCAGGTGGCTGAGGCACGAGAATCACTTGAACCCAAGAGGTGAAGGTTGCAGTGAGCCAAGATCACACCATAGCACTCTAGCCTGGACAACAGAGCGAGACCCTGTCTCAAAAGAAAAATCATAGGCTTTTAAAAATCAAGGGCATTTTTTAATTATGTTATTAATATTTGTGTATTTATCTATATATAATTTTACCTAAATTTTTAAAAATACAAAAATAAAAAGGATTCAACATGGAATAAGACAAGGCCACTACTATATCATTTGTTGCCTTTGCATAAATTAGACAAAAGAGATTCCTCTAGGAAGATGCCACCCAGTTGGCACATGGCTTCGTGCAAATTAACAAAAGGGATTAATTACAAATTAGCAAAAGGGATCACTTTAATCAGGTTTATTGATGTATAATTTACACACAGTAAATTTTGCTCTTCTAGGGTGTAAAGTTTTATGAGTTTTGGCAAGTGTATGTAGTCATGTAACTACCACCATGATCAAGATACGGAATGTTTTCATCACCCCACCAAGTGCCCTTGTACCATATAGTCAACCCTCTCTCTTCAGCCTCAACAACCCCCAAAAACCACTGATCCAATTTCTGTCCTACAGTTTTTGCTTTTCTCAGAATGTCATATAAATGAAACAAGACTTTTTATGTCTGAGATTCATTTAACATAGTGCTTTTGAGCTTCATTCATGTTGTTGCTTGTATTAATTGCTTGGTCTTTCTTATTGCTAAGTTGTATGCCATTGTATAGTACAATTTATTTATTCACTCACCAGATGATGGACACTTGAGTTGTTTCTAGGTTAGGCCAATTCCCAAGAAAGCTGCTATAAATATTTGCATGCAAGTCTTTGTGTGGACCTATGTTTTTATTTCTCTTGGGTAAATACTGAGAAGTGGGATTGTTGGGTCACATGGGAAGTGTATGTTTAACTCCATACAAAACTATTTTCCAAAGTGGCTGTACCATTTTACATTCCCACTAGAATCATATGAGAGTTCCAGTTGCTCCAATTCTCACACTCACTTGGTTTTGTCATTTTTTTTTTTTTTTTTTTTTTGGCGGAGTCTCGCTCTGTCGCCCGGACTGGAGTGCAGTGGCCGGATCTCAGCTCACTGCAAGCTCCGTCTCCTGGGTTTACGCCATTCTCCTGCCTCAGCCTCCCGAGTAGCTGGGACTACAGGCACCCGCCACCTCGCCCGGCTAGTTTTTTTTTTTTTGTATTTTTAGTAGAGACGGGGTTTCACCGTGTTAGCCAGGATGGTCTCGATCTCCTGACCTCGTGATCCGCCCGTCTCGGCCTCCCAAAGTGCTGGGATTACAGGCTTGAGCCACCGCGCCCAGCCGGTTTTGTCATTTTTAAAGCCACTCTAACAGATGCAGCTATTCTAATCTTTGACCTGTATTTCTAAAATTCAGTTGTTTGTTTTCTTAATATCAAATTGTGAGAGCTCTTTACTTATTCTGGATAAAGTCCTTTATTAGCTTTGTTAAGTTACAGATATTTCATCCCTGTCTATAGTTCAGCTTTTCATTTTCTTAACAGCACCTTAGAAAGGGCAGTAGTTTTTATTTGGGTACATCCAGTTTATTTATTCACCATTTATGGTTTGTCCTATTTGTGTCCTACCAAAAAATATTTGCCAAAACACAAGATCACAAATATTTTCTATTATATTTTCTTCTAGACATTTTATAATTTTAATAATCTTAATAATTATTAATACTTTTAAAGTTGTAGCTTAATTTTGCAATAGCTAAAGGATATAGTCTGTGTTACTTCAACTTTTGCAGTTTGTTGAGACTTACTTTATGCCTTTCATGTAGTGAAATTTTGTAGATGCTCCTTGTACCTAAAAATAAACTGTATTCTGCAGTTTTAGAATGCAGGGTTCTACATTTGTCAGTTATGTTAAGATTACTTGTGGAATTCAAATATTTGATATTCTTACTTATTTTTGTCTTATTTTATCAATACTGAGAAAAGTTGGTACAATGAAACATCATGCGGCTATAATAATGAACACACTCTGCCGCATGTAACCAAATGGATGAATCTCACAAACATAATGTTGAGTTATATTATTAAAAGCTGTATTATTAGATGCATGCAAATTTAGAATTATTTGATCTTCCTGCTGAATTGACTCTTTTATCATTATGAAATGTCCCTTTTTGTCTTTACTACCACTTCTTGCTTTAAAGTCTACTTTATCTGATATTAATACAACTACATCAGCTTTTTTGTTAATATTTGCATGGCATATCTTTTTCCATCTTTTTACTTTTAGCCTTCTGTGGCTTCATATTAAAAGTGGATCTCTTATAAGCAACATATAGTTATTTTTTAATCCATTCTGACAAGTTTTGTGTTTTAACTGGAATGTTTGGCGCTTACCTATAATATATATTATAGATGGTATATTTGGTATATTGGAGCTTAAACCTACCATCTTACTATTTGCTTTGTATTTGCTCTTCCTGTTGTATATTGCTTTTTCTCTTTTCTCTTGCCCTCTTTTGAATTGCATAATGATTTTTTATAATTCAATTTTCCCCATTATCTTGTTAATTATAGATTTTATTACTATTCATGTAGTGGTTACCTTAGAGAATAAAAAATACATCCTAGACATTACTCAAGCCTAGTATAAATTTTACCACATTGTCTGACTATAGCACACTCCTAAATAAGTATTAGATCCCTTGCCTGCATTCCACACTCCATCTGTGATTCCAAAGCCTGTGAGTTTTTCTATATATATTACTGCCTTGGAGACCAAGTGATGTTGGTCATACACCTTGGCCCTTTAGCACAAAGAAAGGGATTTTTATCTCCATCAAGAGAGATTTATAAACTGGTACCCGTATGTATGCGTCATTTCATAATATATGTGCACCATTCCAAACAAATGTAACACAGCCATATCCTGAACTCTAGAAATCTAGAAATCCATCATCTACAAGGGGAAGCAATGCAGTAAAATTGGAGTTGTGCGTATTGGAGTCAGAGTAAGATGGAAACTGGAAACGTTTTCACCCTCTCTTGACCTATCTTCATTTATTTTATAGGTATAACTTGACATTCTTGAACCTACCGCTTGATGTTAGCAAATCCTAGAAAGGGATGGGCTGTTCTAGTTGTGGTATTGTGGGCGTTCATTCCCATTCTCTCTCTGTTTTAATATATTTTCTAAATGTTCTACTATGAACACATTTTATTTATTTATTTATTTATTTAAGACGGAGTTTTGCTCTTGTTGTCCAGGCTGGAATGCAATGGCGCTATCTCGGCTCACTGCAACTTCCACCTCCTGGGTTCAAGTGATTCTCCTGCCCCAGCCTCCCAAGTAGCTGGGATTACAGGCATCTGCCACCATGCCTGGCTAATTTTTTTGTGTGTTTTTCATAGAGACGGGGCTTCACCATGTTGGCAAAGCTGGTCTCGAACTCCTGACCTCAGGCGATCCACCCACCTCAGCCTCACAAATTGTTGGGATTACAGGCGTGAGCCACCACACCCAGCCTGAACACATATTATTTAAATCTTAGAAAAAATAGGCTGGGTGCCGTGGCTCATGCCTGTAATCCCAACACACTGGGAGGCCGAGGCAGGTGGATCACTTGAGCTCAGGAGCTGGAGACCAGCCTGGGCAACATGGTGAAACCTTATCTCTACCAAAAATACAAAAAAAAAAAATTAGCCGGGCATGGTGACGCACACCTGTGGTCCCAGCTACTCGGGAGGCTGAGGTGGGAGGATCCATCACTTGAGCCTGAGAGGTGGAGGTTGCAGTGAAGCAAGATCACATCACTGCACTCCAGCCTACGTGACAGAGTGAGACCTCCTCTCAATAAATAAATAAATAAATAAATCCTAGAAAAAAATAAAATTAATACTACACATAGTAGGCACTTAATTGTAGTGAGCACTTTATCCATTCCTCTTTGTTATAGAGCAAATTAATACTGTTCATTATCACTACCAAGCTACCACTGGGTCTCTTACTTCTATAATCCCAGTGTCTTTCCCAAAGACAAGACTGGTTCTCAATCTCCCTGAGATTCAGTTTCCACTTCTTTAAAATGAGGATAACAATCCCTCCTCAAATAATTCATCTAAATATTTAACATTACCATGTGTGGGCAGAGGCCAAAGTCTATGCAAATTGACCCCTAACCTAATGGAGAGAGGCACACAAAAAATACAAGAGTCCCTTGAAAGAGCAGCCATGGTACAGTTTGCCAAGAGCACTTGCAAGAGAGTGCTGGAAATGTAGTTTGGATCCATGGGATGAGAAGCCTTGCATGCCAGCTGGGAAAGAGTGCATAGTTCTCTTAGGTGGGTAGCGGATTGCCTCTGAGGGTGTTTGTGTGACGATATTAGAGCTAACTTCAGGGAAACCGTTCTGAGCAGCTGTGTGTAAAGTGGCCTGGTTCGGGAAGTCATTATAGGCGTATGGTATTTGAGGACTGGAACCACCTGCTCTCTCCAGGGAGCGCTCTACAGTGTGGACATTAGCCAACCTTGATGGAGAAAAAGAGACAGAATGGAGACAGATGCCACCTGGTGATTAGAATCAGAGTTGCAATTACGAAAGTCAGAACAGAGGACTTTGCAAGGGAAAGAGGAAAGGAGGGAAAGGCTTGGACTTATTGGCACCAGCCAGATCTTTCTGGAATGTACCACCCACTGTCAGCAATCCTCTGAATATAGGACTTTCTGTGGTCTCTAAGCCCTAAAACTAGACATCCACTTCCTGCCTGAGCTGAAGGGAAAGCTGCATGTGTGAGTGTGTGATTATTTGGGGTGAAGAAGTTTGAGACATAGCAACACACCCATAAGTAGATACATCACCAAATCAACTGCTTTACTCTGCTCTTTTCCCAAGAAACCAGCATATTGTACACATATTTCCAAGACATAATATATGTGTATCTAATTTTTTTCAGTTGGGGATACGTATTTTTGCTTTTTACAAATTTTTATCTTTTTTTTTTTTTGAGACAGAGTCTCACTCTGTCACCAGGCTGGAGTGCAGTGGTGCGATCTCGGCTCACTGCAACCTCCGACACCCTGGTTCAAGCGATTCTCCTGCCTCAGCCTCCGGAGTAGCTGGGATTACAGGCATGCATGCATCACTATGCCCAGCTAATTTTTGTATTTTTAGTTGAGACAGGGTTTCACCATGTTGGCCAGGATGGTCTCGATCTCCTGACCTCGTGATCTGCTGCTTCAGCCTCCCAAAGTACTGGAATTACAGGCGTGAACCACTGTGCCGTCCTACAAATTTTTATCTTAATAAATGTTCCTGATTACAAAATTTCAAACAAGCCAAAAAGGTATATGTGTAAATTAAATTTATCCTGTCTGTTTCATCTGCCTGACTCTCACTTCCTGACCCAAAGATTTTCACTGAAAATAGGTGCATGTTCTCCAGATGTTTATGTACATGTAATTTACTACTGTATAGCTACATATAAAGAAAAATATTTACATAAAATATACAAAATACACATATTCTTCAAAACTGTAGTCATGTTATACATATTCTTCTGCAATTTTCCTATTTCACTTAATATGATACCTCTGATTTTCATTGACATTTCATTAGCTAATGTTGACTGACATAAATATTGCTCTTTCAGTGAATTTTCTTTTGACATCATTGACCCACTGTTGGTCAGTAAGTCTGCATAACATATCACAAATATAAGCCCCATTAGTTTGCAAATATTCTCTCTACTTTCTTTTTTTTTTTTTTTTTTTTTTTTTTTTGAGACGGAGTTTTGCTCCTGTTGCCCAGGCTAGAGTCCAATGGCACGATCTCGGCTCACCGCAACCTCCGCTTCCCGAGTTCAAGCGATTCTCCTGCCTCAGCCTCCTGAGTAGCTGGAATTACAGGCATGCACCACCATGCCCGGATAATTTTTTGAATTTTTAGTAGAGATGGGGTTTCTCCATGTTGGTCAGGCTGATCTCGAACTCCCGACCTCAGGTGATCTGCCTGCCTTGGCCTCCCAAAGTGCTGGGATTACAGGCGTGAGCCACCATGCCCAGCCTATTCTCTCTACTTTTCACATAACTTTTACCTTTTTTTCTGCTATACACAGTGTTTTAAATTTTTCAATAATGTTAATTAAAATTATACAGCTTTGTAAATTTAAAATTATTACAAAATAAAGTTTAGCTTTAAAAATAAATAATAAATCACACCCATTAGGATGGCTATTTTAAAAACAGAGAGAAAATAATAACTGTTGGTGAGGACGTGGAGAAATTGGAATATTTGTGTATTGCTTGTAGGAATGTAAAATGGTGCAGTCACTGTGGAAAATAGTATGGCAGTTCCTCAAAATATTAGGCATTGAATTACCATATGATCTAGAAATTCCACTTCTGGGTATGTAGCCAAAAGAAGTGAAACAGAGACTTGAACATATATTTGCACACCCATGCTCACAGCATTACTCACAATAGCCAAAAGGTAGAAACCACCAAATATCCATGAATGGATGAATGGATAAACAAAAGATAGTATATCCATACAATGGAATATTATTCAGCCTTCAAAAGGAAGGAAAGTCGGTTACATGCTGACTTTGAAGACATTATGCTAAGTGAAAGAAGCCAGACACAAATGGACAAAACCTGTATGATTCCACTTATATGAGCTACCTGGAGTAATCAAATTTATAGAGACAGAGAAAAGGATGGTTGTTGCCAGGGTCTGAGGAAAAAGAGAATAGGAAGTTGTAATTTAATGGGTATAGAGTTTTATTCAAAATGAAGAGTTCTGGAGATGGACAGTGGTGATGGTTGTACAACAATGTGAGAGTACTTAATGCCACTGAGCTGTACACTTTAAAATGATTAAAATGGTAGAGGGCGGAGCAAGATGGCCGAATAGGAACAGCTCCAGTCTCCAACTCCCAGCACGAAGGACACAGAAGACCGGTGATTTCTCCATTTTCAACTGAGGTACTGGGGTCATCTCACTGGAGAGTGCCGGACAATCGGTGCTGGTCAGCTGCTGCAGCCCGACCAGCAAGAGCTGAAGCAGGGCGAGGCATTGCCTCACCTGGGAAGCCCAAGGGGGAAGGGAATCCCTTTTCCTAGCCAGGCGAACTGAGACACACAACACCTGGAAAATCGGGTAATTCCCACCCCAATACTGCGCTTTAAGGAAACGGGCACACCAGGAGACTATACCCACACCTGGCCGGGAGGGTCCCAC
>NW_012117210.1:778665-795352 GCF_000951035.1 Colobus angolensis palliatus
ACAAGTATACATATGTAACAAACCTGCACGTTATGCACATGTACCCTAGAACTTAAAGTATAATAATAAAAAAATATAAAATAAAATAAAATAAAATGATTAAAATGGTAAATGTTATGTTATATTGTATAAACAAATAAATAAAACAGTTCATTATAACAGAAATTGAGCAATACCCTGGAGAGCATCAAGTGCCAGCACCCAGGGAAATTAGAGCATTCAGAGCCCTGGAGGCTTCAGGACACAAACAGAAAAGCTTTAGAGTAATTTCAGTTTTCACTATTTAAGCCTCTACTAACTACCAGCCCACACTCAAGGATAGGGATTATGCAAGTGCATGAACACTAGGAGGTGTGGCTCATTGAAATCATCATCTTAGAGGCTGCTTACCTCATTTGTCCATGTCTTTATATTGGCTACTGGGAAGGCTTCCTATATCATAAGAATTAGTCACATATATTAATAGTTTGCAAATATATGCTGTCATCATTTTAGACAAGCTTTACTGATTTTTTGCCATATACTGTGTTTTAAATTTTTTAGTAATAATATAATTTAAAAGTAATACAGTTCACGATTTTAAAAAATTAAGCCATACCCTGCCCAGCATCAATTACCCAGACAGATTGGAGTACTTAGAGCCCTGGTGGATTCCAGACACCATGGGAAAAGCTTTAGAGTAATTCCAGGTTTCACTACTAAGCAAACATTTATAAGACAGTTTCCCTGATTTACTTAACATCTCCTAACTTCCTATGCCCTGATCTGAATTACAGATTTAATAATAAGTAACTTGAATAGCTAAGATCAAGGGAGATCCCAGGAGCCTGGAGCTTAATCCCTCACCCACCAGGCTCCCCAGGGTAGGAGATATGATGAAATCACCAATGCCCACACGAGCTGTTCTAAGGACCAGTGACTGGTTTCCTTACATTTTAGGAGAAAGATATAGTGTCACCCCCTGCCTGAGTGAATGGCCCATGTCATGGGCCTGGGCACACTGCAAACTCTGACCCCTTTGCTTTGACTCCAGGCCATGTACTTCCACCAATCCTCTCAGCTCAGTGCAATTCTCTGTGTACCTTGTAAAGAATGAATGCTGTTTTGTTTATCTGTTTGTTTGTCTATTAGCCAGATCAGTGGTTCTCAGACTGTGATCCCTAGAGCGGTAGCATCAGCATTACTAGCATTACTAGGAACTTCTTAGAAATGCATATCTTTGGGTCCCACCCAGATGGTCTGAATCAGAAACTCTAGGGGCAGGGCCCAGCAATTAGTGTTTATACACCTACAGATGATACATGCTGAAGTTTGAGAACCTCTGCTCCACTCCATAAATGACTGATAGAGTTTTATATGTTATCACCTCTCATGAGCCTCAGTCTCCTCAGTGAAGGTGACAGATCCCCCTGCTTTACCACAGTGGTAGGAAAAAATGGGAAAACCTGTGCAGATAGTATCTGGTGATACTTCTGCATTGTAAGAGTAATTACCTTCTGGGGCTGAGAAAAAAAATAGAAAATCTCTATGCCATTTCCTTTTTTAAAAAATTATGTTTTCTTGTCCTCCTTATTTTACCTTTTACATGACTCTAAAAGAGAATATAATGAGAAAATCAACAAAGAATGTCTGGCACATAAAAGGACTTCAACAAATGTTAGTCCTGGTCTACCCTGCTTTCTTTCTCACATAAAGAGAAGACTTTGATATAAACTGCATAGAGCTATTATAGCTATTATAGCTACAGAGCTATTATAGATAGCATCTGGAAATGTAAGCAAGAAATGAAATACACAGGTAGGCCAGCTTCGTGAAGGCCCACAGGCACCCAGGCACCCAAGCACCTGCCCTCCCCACTGCAGCCATTGCCAAGATTTATAAGAAGAAAGTCAATTAAGCTAAAGAGGTGCTAAATAAAGAGCCCAAGAGAAGATCTGAAGGTAGTAGTTCAAGCCTGCTCCTGCAGAAGTTAAAATTAAATCATAAACAAAAGGCAAAGTGAAAGCATAAACCTTAAGTAAAAAGTACAAACATAAGGGAAAGGAAGGGCAAAAGGGAAACTCACTGGAGTGGCTAAACAAGACACTAAAGATGGCAAGAAAGGGAAAACATAAAAGGTGAATCCAGCCTCTGATGCAGCAGGATGAAAAGAAGCCAAGTCTGAATAGCATATTTACACCCAGTATTATCAGGGGTCCCAATACTTACTTCTTCTACAATACGGGGGAATGGTTTTTATCAAGGACTTTGAAAATCCAAGTTTTTTAGTAGCTCCAGGAACACATTTTTAAGAAGGAAGAGATTCTACCCCATTCCATTTTTATTTTATTTATTTTATTTATATTTAGATAAGTGTCAATGCTTTGTTTAGAAGAGGAAATCATGCACTAGCTGCCTATTTTTCTGTAAAGCTAGAAATTAGTGGGATGTTGAGCCGGGCACGGTGGCTTACACCTGTAATCCCAGCACTTTGGGAGGCCAAGGCGGGCAGATCAACTGAGGTCAGGAGTTCGAGACCAGCCTGGCCAACATGGTGAAATCCCGTCTCTACTAAAAATACAAAAATTAGCTGAGCGTGGGGGCAGGCGCCTGTAATCACAGCTACTTGGGAGGCTGAGACACAAGAATTGCTTGAACCCAGGAGGCAGAGGTTGCAGTGAGTGGAGATCACACCATTGCACTCCATCTCAAACAAAAAAAAACAAGTGGGGTGGGCAGATATTGAATTAAAGGAAGCTTTGACTGTCTTATGTGTCAACTCAATATTCCATAGGTTGGATGCAAGGGTAGTTTTTATTTCCCTTTATATGAAGCATAACGAAATGGTAATTTAGAATCACAATTTCGCAGTTAACATGTCATAAATATTTCAAATTACTTATTTATGTTATTTTACTAGTTACCAAGCAAGAAAGCTATCAAAGGCTATTGGGGTTGTGTCAAAAGCATTCAGGAGCCAACTTTAAAATGATCGCAACAGCAAATTTTAGCATCATTAAAAATAACAACTGCAATGAACTGATGAATCGAAACACATCGAATATGTTAAAACTCTAAGAATTCATAATAATACCAAAAAAATCTTTATTTGCCATCTTTGAAGGATGATGCTAAGGGAATCCAAATTGCCCCTCACAGTGACCAGTTATTGAGAGAAATTTTCCATTTATAGAAGGTTTTTTAGGCCAGGCACAGTGGCTTATACCTGTAATCCCAACACTTTGGGAGGCTGAGGCTGGTGGATCACCTGAGGTCAGGAGTTCGATACCAGCCTGTCCAACATGGCACCCCGTCTCTACTAAAATACAAAAATTAGCTGGGCGTGGTGGTGCACACCTGTAGTCCCAGCTACTCAGGAGGCTGAGGCAGGAGAATCGCTGGAACCCGGAAGGCAGAGGTTTCAGTGAGCCAAGATGGTGCCACTGCACTCCAGCCTGGGCAAAAGAGTGAGACTCCGTCTAAAAAAAGGGGGTTTGGGGGGTTTCTGTTTGTTTGTCTTTGAGACGCAGTCTCGCTTTGTCACCCAGGCGAGGGTGCAATGGTGCGATCTTGGCTCACTGCAGCCTCCGCCTCCCAGGTTCAAGTGATTCTCTGCCTCAGCCTCCCGAGTAGCTGGGATTACAGACATGCACCACCATACCCAGCTAACTTTGTATTTTTAGTAGAGATGGGGTTTTGCCACGTTGGCCAGGCTGGTCTCAAACTCCTGGCCTCAGGTCATCTGCCCACCTCTGCCTCCAAAAGTCCTGGGGTTACAGGAGTAAGCCACTGCACCAAGGCTTTTTTTTTTCCCACTAATAAATGAAGAAGGAATTACAGAAATTGAATATCACCATCTTACAATTCCCTAAGGAAATAATGAATCTAGGCTATGACCACTGATGGCCACTAACATCTCAAAAAAAAAAAAAGAGCTTCAGTCAGGTAGTATGTACCTCTTGAAAGAAATACAAACAACAATTATGAAATATTCCTTCCAGAAAATCAACCCTGAGTCAGAACAAGCCTCTAGATCTCCCAGTTCACAGGAAAATAGGAAACAAAATAATATATCAATACCACAGGGATGCAGTCAGCAAATTCCAGAATGTGGAAAATTTTACAGGCTAAACAACCTGTTTTCTTCAACAAAGAAGTTGAAATAATTTTAAAATAAAGCTGGGTGTAGTAGCGTATGCCTGTAATTCCAGCTACTTGGGAGGCTGAGGCAGAAGGATCACTTGAGCCCAGAAATTCAAGACCAGTCTGGACAACATAGCAAATCCCTACCTCAAAGTAAAATAAAATAATTTTAAAATAAAAATACACAGAGAACCAACAAATCAAGAGAAACTTTTAAAAAGTCAATAAAATACAATATACGGACTTTGAATCCTGTTTTAAACAAATTATAAAGGAAAAATTAGACAATTAAGAAAATTAGAACACGAAATGAAGATTTAATAATTTTAAGGAATATTGTTAACTGTTTGATGAATAATAATAATACTGAAGTTATGGATTTTTAAGTCGAAACTCTTTATAAGGATTAAATGAGATTAGTTATGAGTTTATAATTATTGAAGTTGGTTGGTGAGAATATGGCAATTCATTACCATTCTATTTTTATGTATATTTGAAAAACAATACATATAAAAAGAAGTACATATCTATAGTACTTTAAAATTCAACAATCAAAAAACAACACCATTAAAAATGGGCAAAGGACATGAACGATACTTCTCAAAAGAAGATGCCTATGAGGCTAGCAAATAGATGAAGAAGTGCTCATCATTACTAGTCATCAGAGAAATGCAAATGAAAACCACAATAAAATACCATCTCATACCAGTCAAAATGGCTTTTGTTAAAAAGAAAAAAAAAGAAAAACAGGTGTTGATGAGGCTGCAGAGAAAAGGGAACACTTATACACTGTTGGTGAGAATGTAAATTAGTTCAGCCACTATAGAGAACATTTTAAAGATTTCTCAAAGAACTAGAGTTGAACGACCATTTAACTCAGCACCCCATTACTAAGTATATATCCAAAGGAAAATAAATTGTTCTACCAAAAAGACACACACACCCATATGTTCATTGCAGCATATTTACAATAGCAGACATGGAATCAACCCAGGTACCCACCCACCAATGGTGGATTGGATAAAGAAAATGTGGTACATATTCACAATGGAATACTACACAACCATTAAAAAAGAATGAGATCATGTTCTTTGCAGCAACACCAATGCAGCTGGAGGCCATAATCCTAAGCAAACTAATGCAGAAACAGAAAACCATATATCTCGTATTTTGACTTATAAGTGGGAGCTAAACATTGGGTGCACATGGACATAAAGATGGAAACAACAGACACTGGGGACTACTAGATGGGAGACTGGAGGGGCGCGAGGGTTGAAAAACTACCCATGAAGTACTATGATCACAATCTGGGAGATGAGATGACTTATACACCAAACCACAGCAACATATAATTGACCCATGTGACAAATCTGCACATAGACCCCTGAACCTAAAATAAAAGTTGAAAAAAAAAGCATTCATATTCATATATCTTCTTTTTATACACAAAACCATAATAAACCATGGAGGAGCATTATCTTTTTGTGCCTTTGTTAAGATGCACATTGTGATAGTTGTGTAATTCTTAAGTAGATTATAAATTATCTTTAAAAGAGTTTAGTGGTAATAATCTAAAATTGTGTCATTACTACAAATATGCTCTTTGTGGAGTATCTAATAACATGCTTTGCTTAATAACTTGAAAGAAAATACAAATAGATTCAATTAATGTCCTTACTAAGATTTAAGCTCATCACAGACATAAATGCAGCATTGGTCTAGTTTGATGCAAATGATTTGGCAAAAGCTTAATAATGGGAACAGAAAAGAGAGTATAATTAAATGTGCTCTATAATTAAATGTTTGCCCTACTTGGAGACTTAGGACTGTCCACTTCCACTCTAATTCATAACTTACTGCCAAAGCACCATGTTTCCTATTACCTTGGGTCATTTGTACCTGCCATTCCTTCTACCTGGAATCCTCTCATTTGTCCTCTATATTTGATGGGCTAACTTCTGCTTATCCTTCAAATCTCTTCTTACCCATTGCAATGGACTAAATGTATCCCTCCTTCCCTCAAAAAATCCACATGTTGAAATCCCAATGCCCAATGAGATAATATTAGGAGGTGGGGCCTTTGGGAGGTAATTAGGTAATAAGCATGAAGCCCTCATTAATGGAATTAATGCCCTTATAAGAAGAGGCCAGAAAGCTAGTTTGCCCTCTTTCTACCATGTGAGAGTACAGTGAAAAGTTAGCAGTCTGCAACCCTGGGAAGAGGGCCCTCACCAGAGTCCAACCATGCTGGCACCCTGATCTTAGACTCCAGAAAGGTGAGGATTAAACTCTTGCTGTTTACAAGCAACCCAGTCTATGGTACTTTGTTATGACAGCCCAAATTGACAAAGACATTTACTTTGGGAAGGATTCGCTACCTCAGTGGTGTGCTACAGTCAGCTTGGCCTGACTTACAAGAGCCAATTATGAACAACTCTTCCCAATTCTTTGTTCAGTTGCATCAATATAGCACATTGAAATTGGCCATGATGAACAGGGCGCGGTGGCTCATGCCTGTAATCCCAGCACTTTGGGAGGCCGACGTGGGCGGATCACGAGGTCAGGAGATTGAGACCATCCTAGCTAATACGGTGAAACTCCATCTCTACTGAAAAAAAAAAAGAAAAGAAAAGAAACAAACAAACAAACAAAAAAATAGCCGGGCGTGGTGGCGGCCACCTGTACTCCCAGATACTCGGGAGGCTGAGGCAGGAGAATGGTATGAACCCCGGAGGCAGAGCTTGCAGTGAGCCGAGATCACACTACTGCACTCCAGCCTGGGCAGCAGAGTGAGACTCCGTCTCAAAAAAAATAAAAAATAAAAAGGAATTGGCCATGATGGAAGTATTTACACCATGGAAGTCAACAAACACTACAGATCAGAGTTTCTATTTTTTTTTCAGAGAACTGATTGTTAAACATTTTCCAACACACCACTGCCCTGCTCCTTCCCCACCCCATCCCAAGTGTGGGTTAAATGGCTCTGCTCTAGGCTTTGATAATGCCCTAAACTTACAACCATCACTATGTTCTGTAGATTACTTGTCAGTCTTCCCCTCCAGGTTGAAATTTTATTGAGGGTGAAGATGCTATATCTCTAAAATCTTACTTAGCATCTGGCTTACAGAGATATATAGGGAAGTTTAAACTTTCTAAAGCTCTTCATGGTCCAGGCTCCCTCTCTCTCCTCCCTATCAAACAGCAGATGCCTATTGTACTTGCCTCTCTGATTCACCCTCTTCTAGTCTGCCATTGCTCATATCTTCTTACAACTAACATCAAGGGGCTGCAATAGCATGCAGATCCAGTAATACCTGGCATAGCAGATTTCCAAATCCACTCATATACAGGAGATAGAAATGGTACCACAAGCAGAGTTCTGGCGTAGAGGAGAACCCCTGTAAAACAGATGTGACCAGAAGCCTCAGAGTTCTAGCTCAGCTAGCCTTCCTTGTCTGTGACTACAAATTCTTAGACTGCTAGAAGCACCCCGGAAATTCAAAGAGTATTTAAGTCTTGCTACTCCAGTCTTGCTACTCAAACTATGATATGAAGACAAGCAGTATCAGCACCACATGAAAGCTTATTAGACATGCAGCTTAGGCCCCACCCAAGGCCTATTGGATAAGAGCCCTCATTTTAACCACATACCCCAGGTGATCTGTTACACATTTCAGTTTGAGAAGCATGGGTCTATAGAACATCAAATTTACTGAAACTGAGCAATTAAGGGCTTAGAGCCATGGAGTTCAGAGTATTAATGTTAGTGGCCCTTCGTAATAACAAATACTATTTTTGTGTCATGAAAATATGGTAAAGATTTATATTCATTTTGGCACTGAATCAAAAAAGAACTCTATGACTTAGCAAGCTCAAATCAATGCACCCTGAATCTTGAAAGCACACCATCTCAAAATGAAGCACCATAATAAACACCACAGTTAAACAAGCCTGGATTTGAGTCCTTCCTGTTCTACTCACTAGTTGAGTGATCCTAAAAAAAAACTATCTAACCTTTCTAACTGTTCATCTCCTCATCTGTTAAAATGGTGATAATAGTACTTTATTTTCAGGCTGGAAATGAGAATTAGATAAGAAAACCTATATAGTAACCGGTGTGTTGTAGTTGCTCATTTAGTGTAAGTTCTCTCCCTCCCTACTACCTGCTTTCTGAAAAAAAAAAAAAGAATCATAATAAAACAAACAGCCCAGCTGGGTGTGGTGACTCATACCTATAATCCCAGCACTTTGGGAGGCCGAGGTGGGTAGATTCCTTAAGGTCAGGAGCTCGAGACCAGCCTGGCCAACATAGCAAAACCCCGTCCCTACTAAAAATACAAAAATTAGCCAGGTGTGGTGGTGCACGCCTGTAATCCCAGCTACTCAAGAGGCTGAGAGAGGAGAATCGCTTGAACTCAGGAGACAGAGATTGCAGTGAGCTGAGACTGCACCACTGCACTCCAGCCTAGGTGACAGAGTGAAACTCTGTCTCAAAAAAAATAATAAAAAATAAAAATAAAAATAAAAAAACCAGCCCAACCATGTCATGGAGAACCTCTGGAAATTTAACAGCAAAAAGGAAAATAAACAATATTTTGTACATTATGTGATAATACTATTTCTGCATGATATAACAAGTTGTTCTGATGGGACAAGGTGTGAAAATAAAATATAAAAGCCGTTGGAAGCCCCAAGACATTAAAGGCTTGAGAGAGATGTAACTATGATCTGAGTCATGTAGCATGTATTTATAACTTCTGCTTCTTAGATTACAGATTAACTCTCTTCCTCATTGTTCTTGCTCTGTAAATAACTAGGGAAGATCAGAGACTAGACTTCCCCCTTCCAATCACTGATCTTTGTTACAGACCAATTGCCTCCTTTATTGTCCTGCATCTAACTCAGATCGGATAACACCCCCAAACGGGTATCCCATGACAGTTATATCTTCAGTGTGGAATGTTAAATAAACCTTTCCTGAAATAAAAAGACCACCTCGACCAGTTGTATCATTGTAATTATACATTAAGGCTTCCATAGAAAGACACTGAAATTCTGCCAAACTTCCCCGAACCTTATCTATATAAACGATCTTGAACTTCTACTCTTTGGAACACTGACTTGCATTCTTTGAAATCTGTGCTTCCTGGGCAGGCTGTCCTCAACCTTTTCACTTGAATAAACTTCCAAACTATATTGTGATCTTTTTGGTTATTTTAGGCTGACATAGAGTTGAAAGAAAAAACATTACATTCTTTTTAAATGAATTGGTAAGATTTCCTTTCATTCTTTGGACTTTCTAGATCAGTGTCCGGAGTAAATACTGTATTCATTCATGCTCTCTGGGAAGCACATTTTGGTCTTGTGTCTTCACCTATCAAAATACATACATGGAGAAGGACAGGGCAAGATGGCTGAATAGAAGGCTCCACTGATTATCTCCCCAACAGGAACACCAAATTTATCAACTATCTACAAAAAAGCACCTTCAAAAGAACTAAAAATCAGGTGAGCACTCACAGTACCTGGTTTTAACTTCATATCACTGAAAGAGGCACTGAAGAGGGTAGGAAAGATCATCATGAATTGCTGATGGCACCTTTCCCCCATCCCCTGGCAGCAGCCATATGACATGGAGAAAAAATTCACGTGCTTGGGAGAAGGAGAATGCAGTGATCTTGAGACTTAGTATTGAACTTAGTGATGCCCTGTCATAGCAGAAAGCAAAACCAGGCTGAACTCAGTTGATGTCTGCCCAAAGAGGGAGCATTTAGACCATCCGTAGCCAGAGGTGGTCAGAACTTGAGTTCTGACAAGCCTTGTCACCACAGGCTAAAGTGTTCTGGGGCCCTAAATAAACTTGAAAGGTAGTCTAGGCCATAAGGACTGCAATTCCTAGGCATGTCCTAGTGCTGAACTGGACCCAGAGCCAGAAGACTGAGGGTCCCGTGATCTATTGAGACACAAGCCAGGGAGGCTAAGTGAATGCTTATGCCACCCCACCTCCAACCCCAGGCAGCACAGCTCACAGCTTTAAAAGAGACCCTTCCTTCCATTTCTGTAGAGGAGAGGGAAGAATAAAGAAGACTGTCTTGTATATTGGATACCAGCTCAGACACAGTAGGACAGGGCGCTGGGCAGAGTTGTGAGGCCCCTATTCCGAGCCTTAGCTCCCAAATGACATTTCTAGACACACAGTGGGCCAGAAGGGACCACACTCCCTTAAAGGGAAAGACCCTGTCCTGGCAGAACCCATCACCTGCTGACTGAAGAGCCTTGGATCGCTGAATAACCAGCAACAATATCCAGAAAGTACACTATGGGCCTTGGGTTCTGAGATGTGCTGGTTTCAGGAGAGATCCAGCACATTCCCAGCTGTGGTGGCTGTGGTGAAAAACTGCTTCTGTTTAAGAAAAGCAGAGGGAAAAGTAAAGAGAACTTTCTCTTGCACCTTAGGTATGAGCTTGGTCCTTGGAAGTAGAGCACTAAGTGGGTTCTTGGGGTCCGTGATTCCAGGCCTTGGCTCATAGACAGCACTTCTAGACCTGCCCTGGGCCAGAGGGGAGTTCACTGCCCTGAAGGATGAGTCTCAGGCATGGAAGCCCTCACTACAAGCTGACTGAACAGCCCTTGGGCCTTAAGTGAATATTGATGGTAATCTGGAAGTACTTCCCCATGGGCCTGTGGTGGCAGTGACTATGGAGTGAGGCTTATGTGCCTGTGGGAAGGGGAGGGAAGACACACAAGTCTAACTGGCTTTGCCACCTATTGATTGTAGAGCCCTAGGGCTTTGAGCAAACATAAGTGGTAGCCAGGTGGTGGTTACAGAGGGCCTTGGGCAAGACCCAGTGCTGTGCTGGCTTCAGGTTTGACCCAGAAAATTATCAGTGGTGCTGGCCACAGGTGTACTTTTGTCACTTAACCCCCAGCTCCAGGAGGCTCAGTACAAAGAGAGAGAGAAAGAGACTCTGTTTGTTTCAGAGAAAGTAAAGGAAGAGAAAAAGAGTCTCTTCCTGGTAATCCAGAGAACTCTTCCAGATCTTATCCAAGACCACCAAGGTAGTACCTCTAATGGGTCTGCAGAAGCCATAGTGTTACTGGGCTTAGGGTATCCCCTAATGCATACAGCTTAGATCACAACATCCAAGTCCTTTTGAATACCTGGAAAGCCTTCCCAAGAAGGACAGGTACAAATAAGCCCAGACTGTAAATAATACAATAAATACCTAGTTCTTCAATGCCCAGTCACAGATGAACATCCACAAGCATCAAGACCATCTAGGGAAACATGACCTCACCATACAAAATAGATAAGGCACCAGGTACCAATCCTGAAGGAAAAGAGACATGTTGTCTTTCAGACAGAGAATTCAAAATAGCTGTATTGAGGAAATTCAAAGAAATTCAAGATAACACAGAGAAGGAATGCAGAATTGTACCAGATAAATGTAACAAATAAATGGAAATAATTTAAAAGAATCAAGCAGAAATTCTGGAGCTGAAAAATGCAATTGGCATACTGAAGAATACATCAGAGTCCTTTAATAGCAGAATGGATGATGAAGAAGAAAGGATTAGTGAGCTTGAAGACAGGGTATTTGAAAATACAGTCAGAGGAGACAAAAGAAAAAAGAATTTAAATAAATGAAGCACAACTACAAGATTTAGAAAATAGTCTCAAAAGAGCAAATCTGTTATTGGCCTTAAAGAGGAGGTAGAAAAAGAGATGGGGTAGAAAGTTTATTCAAACAGATAATAACAGAGAACTTCTGAAACCTAGAGAAGATACCAATATCAAAGTACAAGAAAGTTATAATGGTGGTTTGACCCAGGCGAAGTGGCTTATGCCTGTAATCCCAGCACTTTGGGAGACTGAGGCAGGAGGATCACTTGAGGTCAGGAGTTCCAGACTAGCCTGGCCAACATGGCGAAACCCCGTCTCTACTAAAAATACAGAAATTCGCTAGTGTGATGGTGTGCGCCTGTAATCCCAGCTGCATGGGTGAGGCACAAGAATTGCTTGAACCTGGCAGGGGGAGGTTGTAGTGAGCCAAGATCACACCACTGCACTCCAGCCTGGGTGACAGAGCAAGACTCTGTAAAAACAAAACAAAACAAAACAAAAACGGCCAGGCACAGTGGCTCTTGCCTGTAATCCCAGTACTTTGGTGGGAGGCCGAGGTGGGCGGATCACGAGGTCAGGAGTTCAAGACCAAGCTGGCCAACATAGTGAAACCCTGTCTCTACTAAAACTACAAAAATTAGCTGGGCATGGTGGCAAGTGCCAGTAGTCCCAGCTACTTGGGAGTCTGAGGTAGGAGAATCATTTCAACCCGGGAGGTGGAGGTTGCAGTGAGCCGAGATCACTCCACTGTACTCCAGCTTGGGCAACAGAGTGAGGCTTCATCTCAAAAAATAAATAAATAAATAAATAAAAAACAAAACAACAACAACAAAAAACAACCTGCAATGAGATACCATCTTACCCCAGTTATACCCCAGTTAAACTGATTTTTAACCAAAAGACAGGCAATAACAAATGCTGGCAAGGATGTGGAGAAAAGGGAACCCTTGTACACTGTTGGTGGGAATGTAAATTAGGACAACCACTATGGAGAATAGTTTGGAGATTCCCTCACAAAAGTAAAAATAGAGCTACTTTGCGATCTAGCAATCCCACTTCTGGGCACATAATCAAAAGAAAGAAAATCAGCATATTGAACATATATTTGCACTCCCATGTTTATTGCAGTACTATTTATAATAGCTAAGATTTGGAAGCAACCTAAGGGTCCACCAACAGATGAGTGGATAAAGAAAATGTGGTACTTACACAAAAAAAAGAATGGGATCCTATCTTTTGCAACAACATGGATGGACCTGGAGGTGATTATGTTAAATTAAATAAGCCAGGCACAGAAAAACAAATATTGCATGTTCTCATTATTTGTGGGAACTAAAAATTAAAACAATTAAGCTCATGGACATAGAGTAGAAGGATGGTTACCAGAGGCTGGGAAGGATAGTGTGTGGTGGGGAGGAAGTGGGAATGGTTAAGAGGTACGATAAAATAGTTAAAAAGAATGAATAAGACCTAGTATTTGCTAGCACAACAGGGTGACTATAGCCAAAAATAATTTAATTGTACATTTTAATAATAACTAAGAGTCGAACTGGATCGTTTGTAACACAAAGGATAAATGCTTGATGTGATGGGTACCCCATTCTCCATGATGTGATTATTACATATTGCATGCCTGTATCAAAACATCTCATGTAACCCATAAATATATACACCTACTATGTATCCACAAAAACTAAGAATTAAAAAAAATTAAAAACCAGACACAAGCATAACAGACAGGAGGTAGTAGACACTGAATGCTGGGTGGGCAGCCGAGCTCCCAGACAGCCTTTTGCAATTCAGGGCCACCATCATCTAAGCATCTTCTCTTCACATGTGTTTGTTTCATTATCAAATTGTTGTCTGACCACCTCTTCACCTCCCACTCTGCTCTGTAGACATCAAGAGAAACCTTGTCAGGGTTTAGTCGATGTTACTGTTATTTCCTCACCACTGGATCCTTTGGATTTAGCATAGGACCCAGCACTAAGTAGGCATATTCAGAAAATATTTGTTGAATGAATAGGTAATAGGTAGGTAAAATTAAGGGGACTGTGGTGATTTTAAAAGATGTACAAAATTATTTGATATTATTCCCTCTAAAAGTGTACGCTAATCTCCTTCCCCTTAAGTGTGGGTTGGACTTAGTGACATGCTTCCAACTAATAGAATTTGGCAAAAACAACAGTGTGTGACTAGATCATAAAAGACATCACAGCTTTCTCCTTTATCTCTCTTTCAGATCATTCCTTCTGGAGGAAGCCAGCAGCCATATCATGAGTACACTCAAGCAACCCTGTAAAGAGACCTACATGGTGAGGAACTGAAGCATCTTGCAAACAGCTCTGTGCGCTATCTTGGAAGTGGATCCTTTAACTCCAAACCTTCAAATGACTTCAGTTTCGTCCTACCTCTTTTTTTTTTTTTTTTGGCCCAGGCTGGGGGGGAGGGGGGCAATCTTGGCTCACTGCAACTTCTGCCACCCAGGTTCAAGTGATTCTTCTCCCTCAGCCTCCTGAGTAGCTGGGATTATAGGTGCCTGCCACCATGCCTGGCTAATTTTTGTAGTTTTAGTAGAGATGGGGTTTCACCATCTTGGCCAGGCTGGTCTTGAACTCCTGACCTCATGATCCACCCACCTCAGCCTCCCAAAGTGCTGGGATTACAGGTGTGAGCCGCCACACTCGGCCTCAGCTGACCTCTTAATTGCAACCTCATGAGAGACCTGAAGCCCAAAACACCCAGCTTAACCACTCCTAGATTCCTGACACTCAGAAATATATGAGGTAATAAAAAAATTATTATTTTAAGCAGCTAAGTTCAGGAGTAAGTTGTTATGCAACAGCAGATAACTCATAAGAGACTTTCAAACAAATTGCTCCCTTCAAAAGGCAGATATATACCACTACAGATACTAGTGGAAGCAATGTAGGAAGTTGCCATTCTATGTCTCCTTGTTTTCTTCTGCCCACAGCATATACCGCATGTCTATGCTTCTTCATGTATTACTCAGTCAGCTTCTGTGAAGGCCCTAGCATAGTTTACAGGTAAAATTGAATGAGCAAAATGAACACACTTGCTATATGAGACCATCAAATGGGGACTAAAAATCTGCTCAAAAAGAACCAAGAGACAAGAAATCAGAGTGGCTGAAGAAATAAAAAGTGGTTTCAAAGAGGAAGTAAAAACATTTTCAGTATATTCTGCAGAGAATAAAATTGTTTTTCTACTCAACAAAAACATAAACTAATATCAATTGAGAAATACTAAATGGGAAACAAATGGAAGAGTCAACATTATATGTAGGAAATGTTCCTATCCAACTCACATAAGCTTCCATAAATTTGAAGATGGTGCTATCAGCAGTAAGGTCTTCTGCAACAGAAGGAAAAAAATGTAATCACAATCAATAAAGACAACTGTCAATTGGAAATAAACATGTGTTATGTGCCTACTACGTGCCAAGCAAGGGAATCTGCGTGGGGAAAAGTGGTTCACTTTTTAACTACATCCAACTTTGTAGCTACCACCCAAGTACAGAACTCTCCTCCCCAGGGTAGGCACCACATACCCACCCTCTCCTCTTTTCCCTCCTCACATCTTCCCTCCACAAAACAGATAGGGGTAGGGGAAAGGAATCTGGAAATAGAGCTGGAGGGGCAAATTTATGCCAATGCTGCTAATGAGACTTCATAATAATAAACACCACTTATGTAACTTGAATATGTATTCAAGATTTATATTCATTTTGTCATTTAATGCCAAAACAACTTTATTCCTCCACCCTTCTCTAATCTCCAGCAATCTGTTTCTTTACCAAAGACAAGGCTGGCAAGACACCCTCCCCAAGACTTGTTTCCTTCTCCTCTAAAAGTAGGTATCAATGCTCTTTCATGGGTTTGATCTGAGGATGTGATGACATCATATGTGTGCCAAGGCCAAGTCCTGAGAAAATTCAACCCTAGCATGTTAAAGGATTGTGGAAAATGAAGGAGTCTTTTGAGGGAGCAGAAAATGGTGCCGTTTGCCAAGAGCACAGAGTTCTTGGAAAACAGGACTGAAAATGTGGTCTTGATCCACCATGGGGGGAGCTTTGACTGCCAGCCCAGTACTCTACAAATAATGTCAGAAAACCCAGGATAGCAAATATACCATTGGCTAGGGTTGGGGATACTTTGGCATGAGAATGCCAAGAATAGTAATATTTCAAATGATAATGATGTAGAAATGGTATGTAGAAATTGATGTAGAAATGGATTACAGGCGTGAGCCACCGTGCCCAGTCCTATATGGTAAATTTTTTAGAAGGCTGGTGTCTTGGAGAATGTGATTCACTCTATCCAGCAAGCAGAACGCCCTCACATGAAACCACTATTAAGGGATAGAGAACACGGGACTCATCTTCACTTCAGTCCATTCCAGAGGCAGGACATATAAGGTCAAGAGTGGTCATAGAGGGCTTCAAGGCTAAGGTGTCATTCAGTGAACCTGCCTACAGCCATAAGAGGGAGAATATGCAAACCCTGAAATAGATGACTATGGGAATTTTTAAATGAAAACAGGAAAATGCACATGTTATAATGTCAATTTTTAAAAGAGTAATTCAAGATTATATATTCAAGATTTGTTGAAAAACTGGAGGAAAATATGCCAGAATGTCAACAGTAATTTCCTCTGGCTCATTTGTTTTCATATATATCTTTTTGTACTTTCATAAATTTCTAAAGAAAACATTGTTACTACATGATCAGTAAAACATACACTATTAGCAAAACTAGAAAAGAAAATGATCACTATATATGCCTTTAACCCCATCTCTACTAAAAAATACAAAAAACTAGCCGGGTGAGGTGGCGGGCGCCTGTAGTCCCAGCTACTTGGGAGGCTGAGGCAGGAGAATGGCGTAAACCCGGGAGGCAGAGCTTGCAGTGAGCTGAGATC
>NW_012117210.1:795502-848080 GCF_000951035.1 Colobus angolensis palliatus
CGGGCGGATCACGAGGTCAGGAGATCAAGACCATCCTGGTTAACACAGTGAAACCCCGTCTCTACTAAAAATACAAAAAATTAGCCGGGCGTGGTGGCGGGCGCCTGTAGTCCCAGCTACTCAGGAGGTTGAGGCAGGAGAATGGTGTGAACCCAGGAGGCGGAGCTTGCACTGAGCTGAGATCGTGCCCCTGTACTCCAGCCTGGGCAACAGAGCAAGACTCCGTCTCAGAAAAGAAAGAAAAGAAAAGAAAACAAAAGAAAGAAACATGGTGCATAAACTTTTGTAATACCAAATGTGGGGCAATTTTTTAACTGCCTGTCAGTGAATTAGGAAACGCTGAACTGGGAAGGAAGTGTAGAATACAATAGAGCCAAAAAATGATGCTCAAGATGGGATGCAGAAAATATGTATTGAGAGCCACCTCTGTGCAAGGCGCAGTTAATCTTTAATCCATACCTAAGTCATAGTGATATGTGTCTGTACTTGTTTTTGTTTGCCTTATCCTGGGGAGTGAGACCCAACTCCTTCATTCCCCCAGGTATACTATGTATCCTCACAGCCCCTCTGAAATGGCAAGGAGTTCCAGTCTGAAGTCTGACCTTCCCAAGTGAACAAGCTGTTCTTACAGCTGGAAGGAAATAAACATGTGCCAAAAAGTAGGTTTTGGATGCAGAGACAAGCATGACCATCTAAGACCCAGGAGTGCAAGGAATGGAGGGCAGAAGCTGAAAGGGGAACATCTGAGGCTTAGACCCTTCAGAGAAGCCTTCCAAGATGCTGCTGCCTAGAGCTGAGAACTAGGAATCCTCCTGGCAGTTAATGAACTTCCCAGGATCCCATGAATAGGATACAATCCATACTCTCTAAATATTTATTTTCTTCCTTCTGAGACTCTATCCTCACTTCCTACACTAACCTCAAAGCTGCTTGCTAGTAACACAGGTCCCTAGCAGGGCCATGCCTCATTTGTGGAAGATAAATAGTTCTACTCTAGGATCAACAGCAACCCCTCACACAATGTCTAGCAAAGAGTCAATGCTCAACAAATATCTGCTGAATGAATGAACAAATGGATAGATGGATAGACAAAGGTTTGGTTAAAGCCTTGTCTGGAGATTATGGGCCATCAGTGTTTGATTTGCTTCTGTGGTTAGGCTGAGTCATTTTGGTTTCAAGCATAGTTGGTTAACAGTGACTGCAATGGGGCTAAGAAAGAGAAAGGCTAGACTATTTGTCACACGCTCTTTAAATCTGAAGCAAAAATAAATAAAATCAATGGATGGGGATAAGGGATATTGCTTCTGTCACATATTAGCTGAGTGGTCTAGAAACTGGTTCTCTTTTCCACAATCAAGTTTTCTCATTCTCCAAAATCCAATAGTGTTTATTACCTCAGAGTTGATTAGACCTCCTTAAAAACAACTAGCCCTATGTTTGACACAGAGCAATCATTCAGCAAGTATCAGTTTTCTTTCCACCAAAACTTCCCTACAGAAGATAAAACTTTGTGATCAGCTAAATAGTGCAGCTAGCTAAAAAGCTCTCAAAAATGAGTCAGTAAGGAGAGAAATAAATAGGCATCTGTGTTATGGTTGACATTCACTGTTATTCCTATGTAGTAGGAATGAGTCATCTGGTAGAGTCTGCAGTAGGAAGAAAAACCATAGCCCTATTTTTATTTACTCAGATGTCTGTAATGTCTTATTACATCTGCTCAAGGAAAGATATAGAACATTTGTCAGTGCCAGACCTATCACCATACAAGATATAAGACCTTGGTGAAGTCAAGATGCCTCTCCTGTCTTCACCTCGGTAACAGGATAGCAGCAAGTAGCTGTGTCAAACCAACCACCCAGGAATGTTGTGGAAGCCAATAAAAAAGCCTTCTCCATTCTTATATGGTAAGAAACATGTTATGTGAGCCCATGGACAGATTTAAGAGTCATATTGCAAGTATAAGTCCTCCCCCTAGTTGTTATAGTAGTAACAATAAAAAGAGTTATTTAATATCTAATGGAGCAGGGCTAGATGTCAATCCAAGAATCAAAAGTCACAAGTTCACAATCTTTGGAAATAAGAAAGCCATCCAAAATTAAGTGGCCTCTCGGTGGCAGGCAAAGTGCTTTACCAATATTATCTCATTTAATTCTTAAGACAATTGGCTGGGCATGGTGGCTCATGCCTATAATCCCAGCACTTTGGGAGGCCGAGGTGGGCAGATCACCTGAGGTCAGGAGTTTGAGACCAGCCTGGCCAACATGGTGAAACCTCATCTCTACTAAAAATACAAAAATCAGCCGAGCGTGGTGGCGCATGCCTGTAGTCCCGGCTACTCGGGAGGCTGAGGTTGGAGAATCGCTTGAACCCAGGAGACTGAGGTTGCAGTGAGCCAAGATCACGTCATCGCACTCCAGCCTGGACGACAAGAACGAAATTCCATCTCAAAAAAAAAGACAATCGAGGAGGTAGGCATTATTATACCCATGCTCTGGATGAGAAAACTGAGGATCATAGAAGATAAGTCATTGTCTCAGGATCAAATAGCTAACAAGTGGTGCAGCAGGGACTCAAAAGCAAGTCTGTCTGATTCCTATGACACCAGTTCTTAAAGAAATACCACAACAGAGCTGGGCACAGTGGATCATGCCTGTAATCCCAGCAATTTGGGAAGCCAAGGCAGGAGGATTGCTTGAGTCCAGGAGTTCAAGACCAGTCTGGGCAGCATAGGGAGACCCCATCTCTACAAATAACTTAAAAAATTAGCCGGGCATGGTGGCACATGCTACTCGGGATGCTGAGACAGGAGGACTGCCTGAGTCTGAAAGGTTGAAGCTACAGTGAGCTGTAATCACACCACTACACTCCAGCCTGGGTGACAAAGGCTCTGTCTCAAAAAAAAAAGGAAAAGAAATACCAAAACAGAAGTGAAGGCCCAAGGATACATATCTAATTCAAGTGCAAGGGAAAAGGAAGAAATGTTCACTCCTAAGAGCTATTCTTTAACCACAGACTTCTTCAATCCTACTTTCCTGAATAAACTGTACATTTGAAGGGATATGAACATTTAATTGGCAGGGTTAAGTGTAGAGTCAGCATGAGTGCCTGATATGCCATCAACTCTCTCTCAAAAGGACACAAAAAGTAAAGAACAGAGAGGAATGGAAAGAAAAAGAAATATAGGAAAGGGTCAAGGGAAAGGGAAAGGAGACTGACAAAAGGAGCTAACCTTTGTCTTAACCTTTTTACTGAGATACAACATTCACAGAATAACATGCACAAATCTCAAATGCACAGCTTAATGAAATTGATACATGTATAGACTGGTGTAACTAGACCAAGATATAGAACATCTCCATCACCTCATAAGATTCCTTCATGCCCCTTCCTAGTTAATCCTCACCTCCAGAGGTAACCACTGATCTGAATACTGAAAATACACATTAATTTGCATTTCCTATAATATATAAATGTAGTAATACAGTATATACTCTCCTTTTTAATCTGACATATTTCACCCAGCATAATTATTTTGAGATTTGTCCATGTTAGTGTGTATATGAAGGATTTATTCCTTTTTATTGCTAAGTAGTATTCCCTTGCATTGATATACCACAGTTTATCTACTCACTTGTTTACGCACATTTGTCTGTTTCTAGTTTGGGGCAATTATAAATAAAATTGGTAAGAACACTGGTGTACACATCTTCATATACACATAAGCTTTCATTTCTCTTGAAATGAAATTCCTAGGAATGGAGTTGTTGAGTTATAGAATGCTCTACTTTGGATATAGTTTGTCCTCACCAAAACTCATGTTGAAATTTGATCCCTGGCCGGGCACGGTGGCTCAAGCCTGTAATCCCAGCACTTTGGGAGGCCGAGAGGGGTGGATCACAAGGTCAGGAGATCGAGACCATCCTGGCTAATACGGTGAAACCCCGTCTCTACTAAAAAAATACAAAAAAAAAACTAGCCGGGCGAGGTGGCAGGCGCCTGTAGTCCCAGCTACTCGGGAGGCTGAGGCAGGAGAATGGGGTGAACCTGGGAGGCGGAGCTTGCAGTGAGCTGAGATCCAGCCACTGCACTCCAGCCTGGGCGACAGAGCAAGACTCCGTCTAAAAAAAAAAAAAAAAAGAAAAAAAAGAAATTTGATCCCTAATGTGGAATGTTGGGAGGTGAGGCCTAATGGAAGATGTTTGGGTCATGGGAGCAGATACCTCATGATTGGCTTGGTGCCATTCTCACGGTAGTGAGTGAGTTCTCCCTCTTTCAAAACTGGATTCATTCCCTTAGGAATGAATTAGTTCCCCACAAGAGTAGGATTTTATAAAGCCAGGATGCCTCTTGGGTTTTGCCTCTTCACATGTGTTCACTTCCCCTTTGACCTTCTCTGCCATGTTATGATATGTCAAGAAAGCTCTCGGCCAGGTGTAGTGGCTCATGCCTGTAATCCCAGCACTTTAGGAAGTCAAGGCAGGCAGATCACCTGTGGTCAGGAGTTCGAGACCAGCCTGGCCAACATGGTGTAACCCCATCTCTACTAAAACTACAAAAAAAATTAGCCAGACATGGTGGTGTGCACCTGTAGTCCCAGCTACTCAGGAGGCTGAGGCAGGAGAATTGTTTGAACCTGGGAAGTGGAGGTTGCAGTGAGCCAAGATTGCACCACTGCACTCCAGCCTGGGCGACAGAGCAAGACTTTGTTTTGAAAAAAAAAGAGAGAGAGAGAGAAAGCTCTCACCAGAAGCTGAGGCCATGCCCTTGAACTTCCCAGTCTGCAAAACTAAATAAACCTCTAAATAAACTTCTTTTCTTTATAAATTACACAGTGTCAGGTATTCTGTTATAGTAACACAAAATAAACTAAGACACAGAGTAAACATGTTTAGCTATAGTATATTTTAAAAACACTGAGTCTTAGACCTCTATTCCCTTCCTAGCCTGGCTTTTTTATTTTAGGGATGTTAACTTTATTTTTCCCCACAAAATGAAAATTATATGTACTCTCTATAGAAAATTGGAAAATACAGCAAACTAGAAGGAAAGGAAATCAAAACTCTTGTAACCTAGGGTTCAAATAAGCTCTCTCCTTTCTGAGATTTGGCATTGACTCGAGAATGCAGCTACAGAGTTTCTGGAAAAGTCACTGGACAGACCATCAAGCATAAAACCAACTTACAAATCCATGGAGATGGTCTTTCTGAAAGAGTCAGAGTCTAATATACTGAAAGGCTTGATTTGAACAGAGCCTCTACTCAGGCCCAGAAAGGCAAACAACTCCATGTTCACTGCCAGCCTTCCTAAACATTCTTACTACACAGCCCAGTGGGCAAAGAAACACAAAGCACAGTTTATCCCTATTCTGGCAACTGAGCTTGTGCCTACTGAAGAAAAAAAAAATGCTTAGATCACCTTTTAACATGTGCTACACCCATACAATGGAATGCAATGTAGTCCTTAAATGTGATTATACAGATCTATGTTTATCAATGAAAAAGTATGATCAGGACCTATTTTTAGGATATATTTTAGAGTGATGGTTAAGATCATAGGCTTTAGAGTCAGACTACCTGGCTCCAAACCTAGCTCTTTGTCCTTAAACAAATGACACAACTTTGCTGTACCTCCATTTCACCATCTGTGACAAGGGGGTGATAATAATAATACCTACCTCATAGAGCTGCTTAGGGGATTAAATAAAACACTAGAACACTTAGAGAAGCACTTAGAAAAAATAAAGCTTGGCTCATAGTAAATTTACCATCAACAACCAGAAGTGAGCCATCAACATTTCTCAGCAGTCCTTCTATATTTCTCTGGTCAACCTACAATCTGCCCTCACCCTTACAACTTATTGAACCTTCTCCATTCTCTTCAGCCTTCCAACTCCTCCTCCTTATTATCTCTACAGGCAGATGACCACACCCTCATTTACAGAAAAAATAATGGGGTTGGGGGACTCTTCAGAAGGAAGTTATCTCTCATCTTCCTAACGCCAAAATAAATCAACTATACCTGCACACATCCTACCAGCAGTTAGTTCCTCAATTAAGACAGATACTCTTGCCTTCTAATGAACACTAATTTCTCCACCTAAGCTTTCGATTCCAGATGCTCCTCTTTCTTAACAAATGTACACTACGATTTATTCTATCTCTCTGCTGTATTTTTAACCACTCACTCCCTATAGACCCTTAATTGTAAACTTTACACATCCACAAAATTTCTCCCTATTAAAAAAAGTCTTCGGCTGGGTGTAGTAGCTCAAGACTGTAATCCCAGCACTTTGGGAGGCTAAGGCAGACAGATTGCTTGAGCCCTGGAATTCGAGACCAGCCTGGGTAACATGGCGAGACTCCGTCTCTACAAAAAATACAAAAATTAGCCCAGCGTGCTCTTGTGTGCACCTGTAGTCCCAGCTACTCAGGAGACTGAGGTGGAAGAATTGCCTGAGCCCAGGAAGTCAAGGCTGCAGTGAGCTGTGACTATGCCACTGCACTCCGGCCTGGGCAACAGCGTGAGACCCTGTTTCAAAAAATAATAATAATAATAAATTTAAAAGGCCTCTCTTGACCCCTCGTCTCACGTCTGCTTCTACCTTGACTTTTCCATGCCCTTCACAGCCAAACTGCTTCAAATAGTTGCCTATACTCTTTGTTTCCATTAATTTGCCTACTGGCCAGGCGCAATAACTCACACCTGTAATCCCAGCACTTTGGGAGGCTGAGGTGGGCGGATCACCTGAGATCAGGAGTTTGAGACCAGCCTGGCTAACATGGCGAAACCCCTTTTCTACTAAAAATACAAAAAATTAGCCAGGCATGGTGGCGCGCGCCTGTAATCCCAGCTACCTGGGAGGCTGAGGCAGGAGAATTGCTTGAACCCAGGAGACGGAGGTTGCAGTGAGCCAAGATCACACCATTGCACTCCAGCTTGGGCAACAAGAGTGAAACTCCGTCTCAAAAAAAAAAAAAACCAAAAAAGTGCGTTCCTCTCTCTGCTAACCACACTCCAATCCATTCCATTCTAGATTTCTGCCCTGTCATTCCATGAAAATAGATCTGTCAAGGACACCAATGCCTCCATATTCTTAAATTTTACCAGTCCACATCTTATTTGACCTCTGAGCAGCAATGGACATTGTTAACAGTCCATCCCCTACTTCTTGAAACAGTTTCTTTTTTGGCTTCAATGACACAAGTCCCTTCTAACTGTCTTTTAAACCTCCCTGCTGCTGTTTCCCAGTCTCCTTTGCAGCCTGACCCTCCTGTACTCAACATGAAATACTGGAGTTTCTCAAGCCTCCCTCTTTGATCTCCTACATTCTCATTCTGATACTCTCTGGCCTAGACAACCTTATCCTCACACATGGCTTGAATTATCACCTATATCCATACAGCACACAATTTATATATCCAGTATATAGGCCCCTTCTGAGCTCTAGATCCATCCATCCATCTATATAACTTCTCTTGGGTGTTCTCAAAGATACGTCAAACACAACATGTCTAAGACTAAACTCACAATCCTCATACCTGAACTTAGTATTCAATGTGATCTTAAAGGTCCTGCTTCTTAATGCTGTTACTCCAAACATCCAGTTGTACAAGCCAGAAACTGAGAAGTCACCCTTGATTGCTCACTCTCACTGTAAGATATGGCGGGGGGGGGGTTGTAAACAAAGTGCGGATTTTCCTATACTCTCTATTTAACACAGAATGCTTCTGTAGCCCCAGATGTATAGGAGAATTTTCCCATATACCAAGCAATCAATTTTGCAGCGGACGCCAGCTGGATGTCCTCTAATTGAATTCAGTTGTCACTACCTACCTGGAGATAGTGTCAGATCCCACAATTTGAGAGCTCAGGCTCACAAGACTGCTTTCCACTTCAGATGCCAGGTTGTAAGCTGTGCTTCTGACTGACCCACTATAAATCAGGGTTCCCATGACCCTCTCCTCGGGTTTGATTAATTTGCTAGAGAGGGTCACAGAACTCTGAAAAACATGTTTACAGGTTTATTATAAAGGATACTACAAAGCATATAGATGGACAGCCAGATGGAACAGTCAATAGGGCAAGGTACAGGATAAGGGGCACCAAGCTTCCATGCCCTCTCCAGGAACAGCACCCTCCAGGAACCTCCATGTGTTCACTATCCAGAAGCTCTCCAAACCCAGTTCTTTCATGTTTTTATAGAGGCTTTACAGCCAGGCACGGTGGCTGGTACTCCCAGCACTTTGGGAGGCTGAGGTGGGCGGATCACATAAGGTCAGGAGTTCGAGACCAGCCTGGCCAACACGGCAAAACCCCATCTCTACTAAAAACACAAAATTAGCTGGGCATGGTGGTGCATGCCTGTAACCCCAGCTACTTGGGAGGCTGAGGCAGGAGAATCGCTTGAACCCAGGAGATGGAGGTTGCAGTGAGGCGAGATCACACCGTTGCACTCCAGCCTGGGCAACAAGAGCGAGACTCTGTCTCAAAATATAAAAATTAAAAATTAAAAATAAATAAAATAGAGGCTTTACTACGTAGGCATGATTGATTACATCATTGGCCACTGCTAGTCAATTTAACCTGCAGCTCCTCTCCCTTCCCCAGAGGTTGGGGATGTGGTAAAAAAGTCTCAACTCTCTAATCCTGCCTTGACCAGCCCCCTATCCTAAATCTACCTAGGAGCCTCAGCCACCAGTTATCTCTTTAGCATGCAGAAAATACTCTTTTTTATTTCTATTTTTATTTTTTTGAGACAGAGTTTCGCTCTTGTTGCCCAGGCTGGAGTGCACTGGCACGATTTCAGCTCACTGCAACCTCCGCCTCCCAGGTTCAAGCGATTCTCCTGCCTTAGCCTCCCAAGTAGCTAGGATTACAGGCATGCATCACCACGCCCAGCTAATTCTGTATTTTAAGTAGAGATGGGGTTTCACCATGTTGGTCAGGCTGGTCTCAAACTCCTGACCCCTGGTGATCCACCCACCTCAGCCTCCCAAAGTGCTGGGATTACAAGCATGAGCCACCACACCCGGGGCAAAAGATACTCTTATCACCTCAGAGATTCTAAGGGTTTTAAAAGTTGTAATTCGGGAAAATGAGGATAAAGACTACCATGGTTTGAATGTTTGTCTTCTCCAAAACTCATGTTAAAATTTAATTGCCCGATGGGCATGGTGGCTCTACACCTGTAATCCCAGAACTTTGGGGGGCCGATACAGGTGGATCACCTAAGGTCAGGAGTTCGAGACCAGCCTGGTCAACATGGTGAAACCTTGTCTCTATTGAAAATACAAAAATTAGCCAGACATGGTGGCAAGCGCCTGTAATCCCAGCTACTAGGGAGGCTGAGGCAGGAGAATTGCTTGAACCTGGGAGGTGGAGGTTGCAGTGAGTTGAGATTGCACCACTGCACTCCAGCCTGGGCAACAGAGTGAGACTCCATCGCAAAATAAATAAATAAACAAAATAAAAATAAAAAATTTAACCGCCATTATAATGAAACCACCTTTGCAAAATTATAACTGAGGAAATTATGACAGTGAAAGAAATCAGACCTAACCAACTCCACCTTGCTTCCAACCTTTAAGCTGTCCTTGTTCATTCTTGGGCGTAGGTCAAACTAACTTTGGGAAGGAATTCAGTTTGTGGTTTGATTCTGAAACAAAATGAATTATAGGCCTTTCCCGAAGAAAAGACCCCCTTCTTGCCTGGGGACTAGTCTGCCTTTGCAGGACTAACAAATTAGCTACAAGATTAGAAATTACAGTTTAGGGGTCATGCAGCCTCTGGCTCCAAGAGTCTGAACCTCCCCAAATTGCTTCTGGGGATAACATCACTATTGTAAAACCTAAAATCAGCGCTTGAGATACTTTTCAGACCCTACAGTCCATGGTTCAGCTGACACCACCCAGACCTGTAATCTGGCTCAACCAGTTCTGCCATCCCACCCAGGAACACAAAACTGCAAGAAAGACTAACTTCAACCCCCTATGATTCCATCTCCAACCTGACCAATCAGCACCCCGTACTTCCCAAGCCGCTACCTGCCAAATTATCTTTAAAAACTCTGATCCCAGCCAGGCACAGTGGCTCATGCCTGTAATCCCAGCACTTTGAGAGGCTGAGGTGGGCGGTCCACTTGGGGTCAGGAGTTCGAGACCAGCCTGGCCAACATGGTGAAACCCCATCTCTACTAAAAAATACAAAAATTAGACCGGCATAGTGGCGGGCACCTGTAATCCCAGCTACTCGGAAGGCCGAGACAGGAGAATCGCTTGAACTCGGGAGGCAGAGGTTGCAGTTAGCCGAGATCACACCATTGCAGTCTAGCCTGGGCAACAGAACAAGACTGTGTCTCAAAAATAATAATAATAATAATAATAACTGATCCCCCAAATGCTCTGGGAGACTGATTTAAGTAATAATAAAACTCTGGTCTCCTGCACAGTCGGCTGTGTGTGAATTACTCTTTCTCCACTGCAACTCTCCTGCCTTGATAAATTGGCTCAGTCTACGCAGCAGGCAAGGTGAACCCACTGGGCAGTTACAGTAACAATGTTAAGAGGTGAGACTTTTAAGAAGTGATTAAGTCATGAGGGCTCTACCCTCACAGGTGGGATTAATGCCATTATAAAAGGGCAAGATAGGTCTCCTCTTGCTCTATCTCTTGGCCCTTCTTTCTATCTTCTGCCATGTCACGATCTAGCCTTCCTCTCCTCTGGAGGACACAGTGTGTGCAAGGACCATCTTGGAAAAAGAGAATGGCCTCACCAGACACCAAACCTGCCCACACCTTAACCTTAGACTTCCTAGCTTCCAGAACTGTGAGGCAATAAATTTCTGTTTATAAATTACTCACTCTCAGGTATTGTTATAGCAGCACAAAACAAACTAAAGACTAAATGTGTACTTCACAATATCACACTCTCACCCTCCCAATTCCAATCCATTGCCAAGTCCTGCGGATTTTACCACCTAAGAAACCCTAAAATATACCAATCCACTCCATGTAAACCACAGCTACTGTAGCGCAAGGTACTATTACCTCTACTCTAGATTGCTGAAATGGCTCCTAATGAAACTCTCCAGTACATTCTGACTCCTTCCCAATCCTTTATCCACCACACTGTAGCCAGGGCAATATTTTCTTTTTCTTGTCTTTTTCTTTTTTTTTAAGACAGAGTTTTGCTCTTGTTGCCCAGGCTGGAGTGCAATGGCGTGATCTCAGCTCACCACAACATCCGCCTCCCAGGTTCAAGTGATTCTCCTGCCTCACCCTCCCAAGTAGCTGGGATTACAGGCATGAGCCACCACGCCCGGCTAACTTTTTGTATTTTTAGTAGTGACAGGGTTTCACCATGTTGGCCAGGCTGGTCTCCAACGCCCAACCTCAGGTGATCCGCCCGCCTCAGCCAAAGTGCTGGGATTACAGGCATGAGCCACTGCGCCTGGCCCCCAGGGCAATATTTTCAGACAAATCTGATTCTTCTCCCCATCCCACAGGACTTCCAATGGTTCTCAGGATATAGATTGAATGGCTTAAGGTGGCTTGTAAGGCCCTGCATGCCCTGACCCCCACCACACTGCTGTCCCTACTGTCTGTTGAACTCCAGCCACTTTCATTCAGTCTCTTTTACTCACCATGCCATCTCTGAACACATAGCCTCAAACCAGCTCCTCCAATTCTCACCTCCAATCTCATTAGCCACTATTCTTCCTTTAGCTCTCAGCTCAATAGTTGCTTCTTTGAAGCAATTCCTGACCACCTTGACTAGTCGAATACCCCTATTTTATAGGCTCTCATTGTACCACGTACCCTCCTTTTCATACTTGTCCTCATTGCAATACACTTGTATGGCTATTTGCTTGCAACTTGGCTCCCCACTGTACTATGAGCTCTTTGAGGACAGGGACTTAATAGGTATTTTTGCTCAAATTTCCTCAGCACCCAGCATAAGGCCTGGCAATAAATTGGTGTTTTTTTTTTTTTTTTTTTTTTTTGAGTCGGAGGCTCACTCTGTCACCCAAGCAGGAGTGCAGTGGTGCAATCTTGGCTCATTGCAATCTCCGCCTCCTGCATTCAAGTGATTCCCCTGCTTCAGCCTCCCAAGTAGCTGGGATTACAGGCGCACACCACCATGCCCAGTTAATTTTTGTATTTTTAGTAGAGAAAGGGGTTTCACCTCGTTGGCCAGGCTAGTCTCGAACTCCTGACCTCACGTGATCCACCCGCCTTGGCCTCCCAGAGTGCTGGGATTACAGGCATGAGCCACTGCACCCGGTCAATTGGTAGACTTTTTAAAAAGAATTGTACCCCAGCAGGTCAGGCTAATATATACTACTAGAAGCACTGTCTGAGAGTGTCTTCTGCCAAAGGGAAACAGAGCCAGACACTAGTCAAAAGCAGTAAAGACGTAAAGACATATTTTGAGTACTACTGTAATAGGGGAAAAGAGACTTTAGTATAGAATTAAGCTCAATCCAAAGACAACTAGGACAAGTGTGGATTTACAGTCAAGCAGCAGAGTGAGGAAGCCAGTAGAAAAAAAATTCCTAAGGGGAGAGAGACATCAAGGGTAGGGGGATTCTTGCTCAACTGACTAAAGAGGATTCTTGCTCAAGGCAGGACAAGGTGATCAGGTATCAAGGGTGGGGGAATTACTTAGCAGGATTCTTGCTAAAATTGGGCTAGGCAGGCCGAGGACAGGGCCCAAGGACAAGGCGTAGTTGAAAAGAAGGCTCAGAGGAGCCTGTCCAAAGTTCGCTCAAAGAGAGAGTCTTTGTTACTTCCTCAGGCCAGTGTATGTTTCTTTATCTTTACGTCTTACTTTGCTGCTAGTCTCCCCACAAAATAGATCATATCCCCACTACTCTTTACTTATTATTCTATAGGCATTTTAAGAGCTTGAGTTATAATTTATATTTCATAAAGTTCTCCTCTTTTTCAATTGCAAATTCAATAGTTTTTAGTAATTTAGAGTTGTGCAAACGATCACATTTTCGTTATCTCTAAAAGACGCTCCATGCCCATTTGCAGCCACTCCCAGTTCCCACCCCATAGCTGCTTTTGAAAGCCATCATATTTGCCTGAGGATGAAAGGTACAGCCTCACTGGAAAAGCAAAAATCAAAACTACCACGCGTGAAATAATTTGAGAACCACCAAGCACTAATTGTGCATTTCTGATTATTTGCTCAAAAACATTTAAAGACAAATCAATGTGAACTAAGGAGTGGGAGGTTTCAAGGAAAAGGTAGAACATTTTAAGGTTTTTCTGCAGAGGAAAAAGTGCGCAAAAAAAAAAAAAAAAGGAAAAGGAATTCGAGTTGAAAAATATTTCAACGAACGAACCAACATGTTTTCAGAACTTTTTGAAGTTCCAATACGGTGCTGTCATGTTCGGTGAGCTGTCTGTCCTTGATCCAGCAAGCAATGCGAGTTTCTAGAACAGAAGGATAAGGATTTATCGCAAGCCATAAAAGTTGAAGAAACACTCAACTGAAAATAAACATGTATTGAGCGCCTACTGTGTGCCAAGCAAGGGGCTCTGCGTAGGATAAAAACGGCTCCCCGCAGCTCCCCCTGCCGCGGCCAGGTGGCTGCAAGCCCCCTTCCACCTACTCCCTGGACTGCCCTGGGGCTGAGAACGCCCCTGGCGCAAGAAGCTGGACTCCCCCAGGGACCGGCCCGAGATCACTCGGAGCCCGGGCGCCCGGCACAGGTCAGACGCAAGGGGGACATAGCTGGGGTCGGCCCTTCCTTCCCTTCTCCTGTCGCACGACTAGGCCTGCGCCCGGTCCCCACCTGCCGCCCTCCCCCTCCTCCCAGTGAGACCGAAAAGAGCCCGAAGGGCCAGGGAGGGCGGGTGAGATTCCCAGGCCTTTCCAGATGCCCTGCCATGTTTGGCAAAGCGATTGTCTTCCCTCTAGGAGCTCCGCGGACACCCGACCCCTCTTCCTCTCCTTCGCCACTTTCCGTCATTCGCCACGCTGGCCACTTCCCCTCTGCTGCCTCCCGCTGAAGCCCCAGCCCGGCCGCGGACGCCATTTCCCGGCAGCCTCTTCCCTGTGCCTTTCCCTGAAAGGAAATGTACTGGGGCGGGGCGGGGGGCGCTGTGTGAGGGTCTCCGGAAAGCCGCCGGGGAGGAGAGATGTATTTTTTCCAAACTCTCTCCGCTCTCCCGAAGCCCCCTACCTCACCCTTTCTCCCCACCTTCTTGTGGGCTTGGGAGCGAGAGAGGAGGAGCTGGTCCCAGCACTGGTCACCGCCACCCTCACCCCACAGATCCTGGGGCACGGGTACCCTTACACCACCCCATAAGGATCCCAGCCATGTCCTCTGTCCTTCGCCAGAGCTCATTTCCTCCTCTCCTCCAGCTTCCTGCCCTTTCCCCAAGACAAAGTTGATGTTTACCCTCCCTGAGACTCAATTTCCTCATCTCTAAAGTGGGATGACACGACACGTAAAGACATCTTGTATATGTGAAATATGCCCTGTGCAAAAGAGGGGGGGGCAGGAAGAGGGATGTAGGGAGAAAAAGGGCCCTGGGAAAAGGGCCCTGGGATGTAGGGGTAGATGTTGTAAAGAATGTATGGGTCAGAGCATTAGGATAGGTCAGTGGTTCAGAAAATAATTACTGAATATATTATTTTGATTCTTAGATGTTATCTCTCAGTACTTATCTCTTCTTTCAGAAGCCTAACATTCTCTTCTCAGAGGGCCAGAGCGATGTGTGTTCTGTGTATTTATCTGTGCTGACCACTGCTGTCACGGAGGTGGTGGGGCGTACATTCACAGGCTGCAGGCACAGGGACAACATAACTGTGGAGTCCTAATTAGAAAAAAGAAGTCAGGCTGGCTGGAGCAGGGGAAGGCAAAAAGAGAAAGCAAATAAGCTACAAATTTGTCTTTCTTCATGGTCCAGAACATGTAAACAAAAAGAGGAAGCAGATAAGCTATAGGTCTGCTTTTCTTTATAGCCCAGGATATGCGGCTTCCTGCACAGATAACATACATAACTCACAAACTTCCTGCTCACTATCAAACGCCTCCATTTATCAAACACCCCAGCTGACAGAAGAATGCAAGTTAGCTCCCTACTGCCTTGGCTTTCTCAATCAGCCCAAAAACCATCCTGTAAAATCTCCAGCAAGCCTTTGTTTCTTTGCAGTCAGCTCCTCTCTTGCAGGCTGCCCGTTGCCTTCTCGAAATGTATTTTCCAACTTTCTCTAATAAATCTGCCTTTCTTTACCTACAACTGTCTTGGTAAATTCTTTACCCCTGCACCACCAGCCCAGTTAGTCAACACTCCCCCGCGACGATAACCCCTCACCTTCCCAGCGGAGTCCTGCACCATGCTAACCTGAGCCCCTTGGACTTGCCTGCTTTGCACTCACGAGAAGACAATTTTGGTCAGTGTGGGAGCAGCTTGTAAAGGGCTCTTGTGACACTCCCGGCCTGGTATAAGGCACAGCAAGTGGAATTTCCTTCCATCAGCAGCTGTTTTGCAATAGCCCTGGAGGCCCATCTTGAAGAAATCTTCATTTTAGCTGAGAGCGCTAGGAATTCTACCTGATGGAAAAGGAGCTTGATTTATAAACACATTCACAATGCATTTTCATATCACTTTGCTGGGTAGAGAAGGCAGAGAAGATATGTCATGCTTACACATGGAATTGTCTTTGTTTTGGTTACCTCCTTTAGGGTTGGATGAGTGAATGCAGGAATCAATGAATGGGTGGATAAGGAAATCCATGTATCCATCAGCCAGTAGTTTCCTGCAGCAGAATCACCCTGAGCACTTGTTAAAACACAGCTTATTGGCCAGACAGAGGTTCACACCCGTAATCCCAGAACTTTGAGAGGCCGAGGCAGGAGGATCTCTTGAGCCTATGAGTTCGAGACCAGCCTAGGCAACATAGTGAGATCCCGTCTCTATAAAAATCATTTTAAAAATAACTGGGCTTGGTGGCACTCACCTGTAGTCCCAGCTACTCGAGAGGCTGAGGTGGGAATATCACTTGAGCCTGGAATTCAAGGCTGCAGTGAGCCAAGATCGCACCACCGCACTCCAGCCTGGGCAACAGAGCGAGACCCTGTCTCAGAAAAACACAAAAAACAAAACACAGCTTGTTGGGCTCCACCCCCAGTTTCTGATTCAGTCGTTGGGGGAAAGGGGATGGGGTGGCAGGGCAAAAAAGAATCTGCATATCTAACCAGGTGGAGGTTCATGCTATTACTGATTGGGCACGACACCCAGAGAACCACTGGCACAAGCCATCCGATACTCTTAGGCCATGATAATTGTGGCTGCAAATTTTCTGCCTGATCCTGCCAAATAGCTCACACACGTAGTTGAAAATAAATCCTCTGACTCAGCGTTTGGGGGGTGTTGTGGGTGGGCTGCCCACTCTACCTCCCAGCACTTTCCTGGGTAGTAGTGTTAGATGTGAGTGTTAGAGCATGAGTGGTGGTGTGTGTGCACACCAGCTGTACTGCTGTCCCTTTGGAACCTCTAGTGCTGACCACTGACCTTCTACAGATTCTCTCCTTTGCTCCCCAGAGCCCTTCTGAGTTTTCTTATCCAGCGAAGAAGAGTAAGTGAACATCTAAGATCACAAGGAGCCCTTTATTGTCTCCTGGGATTTGGTGCCATCTAGTGGCTACCTTGAGAATCTTTGCTCAGACTTAGAGAAACTTCTGGAAAATTAACTAAGTAGCCTGGGAAGGCAAAAAAACCTACTTGTTTACCCTCTGAGAAAGGCTTCCTGGACAAGGACTGGCTCAACATGATAGGAGTCAAAATGGATTTCTTGCTCTCCTGAAGGCTGTGATAAAAATTAGAAGTCATCAAAGAATCTCAATCACATCCCACCGCATCTTCAGCTTGAATGATTTTCCAGAATTGATTTTCATTTCCTGAATGAAATGGAGTCAGGTAATACCAACTTGGTATTTGCCTCCTATCTTATTTCTCTGGGCCCCAAGCTCTGAACAGCCCAAGTATAGCAATACAGTTCCCGAGGGGTCAGTGAAACTACAAAGAGATCTGTAGTTCAAGGTACAGTTGGTACTGATCAGAGGGACATCAGGGTCTTAAAGTCATTGAGGGGTGGAATTGTTAATGACCACTGTGATCCAGACAAAAATCTAAGATATCAGCACACAATGCCACAGGTGCTCAGAATCCTCATGAGAGGTGCGAGGTATTGTAAACATGTGGTTTGGACTTTAATAGAAAACTTAAACTACTTGTTATGGGAACAAAGGGGAGGCGATCAGGGATCATAAAGGAAGCTGCTCCTTCAAGTTGCTGTTTGGGGAACTGTGATGGGTCTCAAAACGTGGTCTTGAGACCAGCAGCATCAGCACATTCTCAAGCAACATCCCAAAACTACTGAATTGTAAACTCTAGGGATGGGGCCTAGAAATGAATGTTTAAACAACCCCTGCAGATGATTCTGATGCACATGAAAAGTTTGAGAACCGCTGGTTTAAGATAAGCTTTAGATGCCCTAAAATACACCTGAGAGTGTTTAGAGAATCTCCTAATGAATTCATGGAGACAATTTATTTCCTTAACATAAGCCTGCTTCTTTTTTATGTTTTGTTTTTGACACATAATAATTGTAAGCCTACTTCTTTTTTAACATACAAAGGTGTCTTCTAGTTTGTGATGAAATACAAAGGATTATTCATTCTCTCTCACTTATTTGGATTTTAGAGAATACTATCTTGGTAAGTGGCTCCAAAAGTAGCTCAATAGTCCCGTAGACATGGTAAGTTTTTTAAAAAAAGAAGAAAATGTTCAACTTTAATATTAATCAAAAAAATACAAATTAAAATTGCAATGAGATATCATTTCTCAACTAACAAACTGGCAAAGATCACAAAGAATAATGTGCATCAATAAGGAGGGCATAAGGGGGAAAATAAAGCACACACTCCAGGTAAAAAGATAAAGTACCAGAATCTTTCTGGTAACACAAATCAGAAGCCTTAAAAATGAGTGTATCTTTGACTCAGCAATCCCATTTCTAGGGATGTATCTTAGAAATAATTAATGATATATGCAACAATGAACATATAAAGATGCTAAATATATTGTTTATAATTTTAAAATTAAAAATTTTAATTTTGAGGGAATTATAATCAGTGTGCCCATATGACAGAACATAATAAAAATCAATCAGCACAAGATTTTTTCCAGTTTTTAAAAGGAAGATTTATTTAACAAGTTTCACTTAGTACAATACATCTAAATGGAAATCACAATACAAGGAAAGATTTAAACCAAAGCCTCAGAGTTTCATACAAACGACACGACCAAACTTCTAAAGTATTGGTATTACATCTTAAAATTGTCCCGTATCCTTCAAAAAAAAAAAAAAAAAAGTACACTCACGTGCCTTACAGGATATTAAACCAAAAAGCTAGAATTAACAAACATGCCAAATGTTTTCACTTTGAATCGTAGACACAGCTCCTATATTTGAGTTTTACAGAAAAGCATGTTTCTCAACATGCATCCGAAGTTTTCAATGTATTTGTGGTATAAGAGCAACATTTAACATAAGTGAAACTGCATTAACCTAAATACGCTTACTGCTTAGGTACACTCCTACAACATAACTAACTTGAGGAAAGCTAAAAATTGTTTTAACAGTTATGGTCAATACTGAACTTTGTTATTATGTCCTAGATGAATGTTTCAGTGTTCAAAATTACTGAGCTTGAAGTTTTAAAATAATCTCAACTTCCACTTTACAGTAAGCATGAATCACAAGCCTGTAATGCAAAACTGTTAAACTTAACTCGTTTTCTTAAAAAAGGAGAAAGAAAGATAAAGAAAGAGAAGCTGACCAAGAGTGATCAGAATCAATTATATTTCCCATTTACCAATCATACTGGATATACTAGACATCCCTCCCATTCTATTCAACTCCCACAAATGTACAGCTTTTATATATGGAGTAGCTGTTTGGTGCTCCTTCTCTACCTAAGCAAGGTTTGACTGATAGTCACTGGAGTTTTCCTGCAGAACTTGGTCATATCCACTCATACTGCTCTGACCACCATAACCACCTCCATAACCACCACTCAGCTGCTGGCTAGCAGGACCTCCATAACTAGACTGGTTGGATAAGCCCATCCCTCCCATCATTTGGCTACCATAAGCGCCACCACTTGCCCCTGCTGTGGAATTCAAAAAAAGTTCTACATAGCTGTGATCGTAAGCACCCCCACTTGTTCCTGCAGTAGAATTTAAGAAGAGCTCCACATATCTGTGTTGCATATTAGCTTTGTCTTTTGCCATAGCTGCCACAGCATCTTCATGAGTAGCAAATTCAACATCTGCCTCACCAGTAACTCTGCCATCGGGTCCAATTTCAATATGTACTCTCATGGGATTAAGAGGTGAGAAGAAATTATAAATATCATTCTCAGTGGCTCTGTAAGGTAACCCCCTCATGTGTACACAGTGCCCTGTGGTGCTCTGGAAACTGGACCCACCATCTCCGTATCTATGATCAGACATTCCTGAAAAACAGTAATTGAGGTCTCTTCCAAATCTATCAGACCCAAAGCCATATCCATCATTATAGCCACCATAGTCATCATAGCCTCCATACCCTCCACCATAGGCACCACGCCTCATCCTTTCAAACCCAGCTCCTCTGCCAATGCTATTATACCCTCTGCCAGCCCCCGGCCTATCATAGGGACCTGGCCGCTGCATAGCCATGAGCTTTCGAGGGGGATCATAGTGGGTTCGAACTTCAGCTCGGCTACTCTTGAAGATCTCAATGTACCTGTGCCCTATTCTTTCCTTGTGTTTCTTTAAGGCCTTCTCAGCTATCTCCTGCGAAGCAAACTGCACAAAGGCTTCCCCTGTGCTTCGCCCCTGAAAGTCCACTGGTAGTGTCATCCCATTTGGCACAATTTCCAACCCTGAAAAGAACTGAACAATCTCTTCCTTGCTACAGCCAAATGGGAGTCCTCTAAGCCGGACGAAGCCATCGTTGGCAGTATCAGGGCTATTCGGACCTGTATGCTTCAACACCCAATCCATTTCAACACTGTTAGACTTGAATACTTCAACGTATCTGTGTCCCATGGTTTCTCTGTCCTTCTTCAAAGCCAGTTTCACTTCCTCTTCAGATTCAAGTTCAACAAATGCTTCACCACTTGGTCTGCCTTCTCTGGTGTAGATGAAACGAATACCTGATGTGCCATTTTGGATCTTGCAATCAGAGAAGAAGCGCATCACTTCATCAGCTGAGCAGGACCAGGGTAGGCCCCTGACCTTCACCACGAACCCCTCCCTGCCTTCCGTGCTCAGCATCATGGTGACTGTTGGGCTCTTGGTGGCAAGTTTGGCTCAATGCAATTTTAGTGTAGCTGAAAAAAAAAATTCGAAGACTACTGTCATGGAAAAATGCCCGTGATATAGTAAGATAAAAAAGCAAACTATTAATAGAAAATTCAACTATGCTGACAACTTTTCTGTAAGATGTCTGTATAAACAAAAAGAGTTCACCAAATTTTTAACTCATTCATTTTTTAAGTTATTTATTCAACACCTATTACGTGTTGGATACCAATAAAAATTAATAGCAATTGGCCGGGTGTGGTGGCTCACGCCTGTAATCCCAGCACTTTGGGAGGCTGAGGCGGGTGTACCACCTGAGGTCAGTAGTACCACCTGAGGTCAGGCGGGTGTACCACCCCTGGTCAGAGACCAGCCTGGCCAACATGGTGAAACCCTGTCTCTACTAAAAATACAAAAAATTGGCTGGGCGTGGTGGCAGGCGCCTGTAATCCCAGCTACTCGGGAGGCTGAGGCAGGAAAACCACTTTTATGTACCCATGAGGTGGAGGTGAGCCGAGATCAGGCCACTGCACTCCAGCATGGGCCACCAGAGCGAAACTAAGTCTCAATAAATAAATAAATAAATAAAATAACAGCAACAAATCAGTGGGATAGGTCAACAAATAAAAGATGGCTATATCTGAATATACACACATAAAAAACTTCACTAGATCAAAAGATTAAACAACAATTAAAACATTAAGACACAAAACACAGGTTATATAAGTTCTTTATATAATATCCTTATTATATACAAATGTATGCAAATCAAAATCAGGGAAATATTTGGGCTTCAGAGATAAATGAAATAAAGACATCATTGGGAAATCACACATTCATTTTAGAAACATTTTTTAGTTGCCATATCCAATACTCAGCTCTGGCATACAAGAATCAATAAGCCCAGAAGGGGCTTATGATCCTACAGGAGCACCAAATATCATTATTAAAGATGTAAATGCAAATATACATTATACTTGCCATGACCCTCTGGGTGGGGTATAAGCATAGTATCAAGGAGAGACTAGTTGATCAGTTCTATTGGTTGGAGGTCAAATGGTTAAATGAAACAGACTAACCTGCCCAGGGATCCATAAACTATTTTTTAAAATTATGATAAAGCACAAATAGGAGAGCGAAAAGCAAGAGAAAAGGCTGGCAAGGCATAGATCAGATCCCAAAGACTTTTATGCAGTGCTAAGACTGCATAAAAAAATTGGAAAAATAACATGGAAAATCCATAAACCTACCACTCAGAGTAACCACTAATATATGTTCTTTCTAACTTAAAAAAATCCCAGTACAGCAAATTTAAAGAATTAAAACTGTATAGAAGTATATACACAGTATATACACTAAGCACCTTTTAAGACTTTTAAACCAGGGAGTATGTGGGATGACTTCACCAAAACTCTTTCATACAGATCACCCCGGCAACAGTGTGGTACTCAGAGGTGGAACTAGGGAGATTAGTTAGAACTTGTCTCTTAAATATATGTTAAAGTAATCGCCTAAGGCAACAGGAGTAAAATGGAGAAAAGCTGTATCTCCACATACCAAAAAAAGTGGAATCTGTGGGACTTGATAATAGATTAAGTATGAGAGAATACAGGTATAGGAGGATACAGGAGAGCAATCTGGGAAATGTTCAAATTTAATCAATCTTCCAGCAAGTTAAAACCAGAACTAATCATTATTTTTCACCCATCAAGATAATGGAAATTAAACGGTGACAGTAAATCAGTGCTATGCAGAGTTCACAAACTAATAATACACTACTAGAGGAGTGATAATTGATATAAACTATTTCCTTTCTGATAAATCCCACTATATCCTCAAAGCAATTTGATAATACGTATTACGCCTTTTGACAGCAAATACACTTCAGTTATGTGCCCTAAGGAGATGATCTGAAATTCAGACAAAGATTTATGGAGCTATATATTCTTTGAAAAGTACTTTATTAAGAAAACTGGAATATTATGCATTTAATTTTAAAAGTTACAAAAATATTTAATAACATGACAAATTACTTATGCTATAATTATAAGTGACCCAAGAGCAGAGCTGCTTTACAATCTCAACTATGTACAAAATACATGTTCCCATACCCTTTGACACTGCTAGAATCCTTCCAGGAATCTAGTCAACAGAAATACTTACAAATGTTCCTTGCAGCACTGTTAGTAAAGGCAGAACATTGGAAACCTAAATAGCCATCATTAGAGGAATGGCTGAATGAATTATACCTTATCCTTAAAATGGAATGCAATGCAGCCATTTAAAAAAAAAATCTATCTGCCTTGACCCAGAAAGATCTCCAAAATACATTAAATGAAAGAACATACATAGTATGATCCTACTTATAGTAAAAGATTAGCATGCATGTATATACGTATGTAAATAAATAAAAGAAGATCTGGAAGCAAACTTGTTTTTGAGAGAACTGAAGGGTAGGGGGAGTGAAGTGGGCTTTTCGCTTTTTACCCTATATACTTCTATACAGTTTTAATTCTTAAACTTTGCTGTACTGGGATTTTTTTTAAGTTAGAAAGAACATATTAGTGGTTACTCTGAGCGGTAGGTTTATGGATTTTCCATGTTATTTTTCCAATTTTTTTATGCAGTCTTAAATTTCTACAGAAATAATTACTTTTACTTCAGCAAAAAAGTAACATAAAACAAATTAAAATGTTTGCATTTCTGGGATTTGGTATAGGAAATTTTATAAAATTGTCCAATTTTCAATGTGGATGGTTATCTGATATGGTCTGGGAGCATTGGGCCTCTTGGAAACAAAGTACAAAGTGTAATAACGGCCATAAAACTACACTGAGGAAACGATTTAACATTTACTGATTGCATATTATGTGCCTAGCACACTGCATCTGCAGTGATAACAGTTTTCCTATTAACCATCCTAAGGTCTCAGTGACAGATTTACAGGCTGTTTTTTATTACATTTTGTACGATTTTTTTTTTTTTTTTTTTTTGCTTGCCTTATCCCTGGGATAACCCATCCCATTTAATTCCCTGCACCACTCTATCCCTTAAGAGCCCTTCTGTAGGGGCAGAGAGGTTCTACTTCATTACTGCGTCTCCTGGGAAGGCCATCAGGACTGCTGGCTCAAGTGGGAACCAGGACTCTTTGTGAGTTAAGAATTTGTGTATTTATATGCGTGTTACACACATTTTTAAAAAAACTGTAACGACATAAGGTTGAGTAGTCGTCTCTGGGTGGTGAATTACGTGTATTTTTAAATTTTATATATATTGTTATTTTTCAAATGTTCGAAATTGAGTATGTAGATTGTTGTTATCAGCAGAAAAATAAACATTATTCGAATACTCAATTCAGTGAAGTAATTTATTGGGCGCCTTTGTCAAGCACGCATTTGCCTAGATGTGACTCTACAGATAAAATTCACTTGGGGCCTCCCCCTACAGACAATCAGGCAGTGGAGACTGAGTGCCTGAATAGATAGACCAGCACTCAGACCACTATTTTCAGTATCTGTTTTTCTTAACTAAGGGCTGTGGTTTTCAAACGTTTTTCGCCTTACGGTCACCCTTAGGGGTCACCCGAGACCGGCCCAGACAGACAGATATACAAAAACACATACACAGTCATGAGCGTCCACCATTTCCCCACCAGGCGCAGCACAGGCGGCTTCCCGGCACTGAGATGGGGGGGAGGAGGGAAGAGAGCGCGAGGGGGGAGGGGAAAGCAGAGAACGAAAGAGGCGGAGGCGGCCCCCGAACCCCGCTTTGGTCTTCATCATCACCACCCCTGGGTCCCCAGTTCCCACCCACACACCAACCTCTAACGATACCGGGTAATTTTCCTCCTTCTTCCCTCAAACGGCTATAGCGAGACGGTAGACGACGACCAGAACTACTTCTGCTCACGTAAGCGAGTAATCACGTGAGCGCCTACGTCATGTGAGATCTCGGTCACGTGAGCAACTCTCGGCTTAAACTCGGGATCACTAAGGTGCCGCACTTCCTTCTGGTATGGAAATAGGGCGGGTCAAGATCAAGAAAGAAAGAGGGTGATTGGTTAGCGGAACGTCTTACGTGACTGATTATTGGTCTACCTCTGGGGATAACCGTCCCAGTTGCCGGAGAAACAGTAACGTCATTATTTAATAAGTAATTGGTGATTGGTCCGCCCCTGAGGTTAAACTTAAAAGCCTAGGTTACCCGCGGAAATCTACGCTGTCTGATCACTGTGACAATGCGGCTGAGGAACCCAGGACTGCATCTGGGCTGCGCACTTGCGCTTCGCTTCCTGGCCCTGGTTTCCTGGGACATCCCTGGGGCCAGAGCACTGGACAATGGATTGGCGAGGACGCCTACCATGGGCTGGCTGCACTGGGAGCGCTTCATGTGCAACCTTGACTGCCAGGAAGAGCCAGATTCCTGCATCAGGTATCAGATATTGGGTACTTCCTTCCCTTTGCTTTTCCATGTGTTTGGGTGTGTTTGGGGAACTGGAGGGTCTCAACGGGAACAGTTGAGCCCGAGGGAGCGCTCCCCGACCCGACTCTGCCGCTGCTTTTTTATCCCCAGCAAACTGTCTCGAACCGGGACTAGCCCTAAACTTTCTCTGTGTGACCTTTCCTGGGATGGGGGTCCAGCCAGCAGCCCCTGTTTGTTTCTGTCTCTCTCTCTCTCTCTCTTTCCCCCTCCCCCCCTTCTCTTTCTCTTCCTCCTCTCTCCTCTCTCTTTCTCTCTCTCCCTGCCCGGTTCTCCTTTTTCACTGCTCCTTGCAGAGCAGGGCCACCCCATAGGCAGTGTGCCCAAAATAGCCCTGCCCGGTTCTATTCAGACCCTTCTTGTGAACTTTTGTTCTTCCTCTGCCGGATGCTAACCGTGAGAACATCTAGGATGGGTAGGAGGAATGGGGGCTAAGATTCGTGCCATTTTTTCTCCTTTTGGGGTCGTGGATTTCTCGGCAGTATCTTGAGAGAGAGAGACCCTAAGGTCGCTGAGATCTCTCCCACCTCGCCTATGAGCGTGGCATCAGGCTGGAAGGTTGACATGGAGGAACTTTATACATTTACACCTTTGGGTGAGGGTTGAGGCTGAATTAGATAGGTATTGAACGTGTCTGACCCTCACAATCCTTAACTGTAAATTGGGATTACAACCTTTTAATTTCAGGGAGCTGACAAAAAAAAGATCTGAAAAATAGTTCTTATCTCACACAGGTGAACTTTCAAGGAGATAACCTATTTAAAGTACATAGCACAGTGCTTGACCATTCAATTGCGCGTACAGAGCAAATGTTCCCTAACCTGGAATCGATGGGAAAATGAATGTAAACCTGCAAATCTGAATGAATATGTGTATTTTTCTGGAGAGAGGATATTTACCTTTCTTCAGATTCTCAAAGGGCTCTGTGACTTTAAAAAGGTTAGGAATCACTGATAGATATTGGTAAAAGGTGGCAGTCACAGTACATTTCTGTGTTCTTAAGTTATTCCTATGAATATCTTTACAGATAAAGTCAGGATGTTGGTCAGACCTCACAGAAGAAATTGGCCTTCTAAGTTTCATGTGACCCTGTGGTACAGTATGTGTGGCAATTTTGCCCGTCACGGATTTTTTTTTTTAGTGGTATTTGCATCTGATTAGAAAACTAATGCATGATCATTGCAAAAAATGTAGATAAAGAAGAGCAAAATGAAAATAAAGATTTCCCCCCACCGTTCCACTACCCAGAAATAACCATGGTTAAAATGTTAATATACAACCTTGCAATTGTTTTCTATATAAATGAAAACATAGATTTCTTTTTTTCATTATTTTCCATAAAAAATGGATCATGTTTATGTCATGTTTGGCTAATGACAAGATCCTGGCACCCAGCCTGGGCTCAAATTCTGCCTCGTTGTTACTTAACCCTGTGATATTGGGTAAATTACACTTTTTTTTTTTTTTTTTTTTGAGACGGAGTCTCACTCACACAATTCTCCTGCCTCAGCCTCCCGAGTAGCTGGGACTACAGGCGCCCGCCACCACGCCTGGCTCATTTTTTTTTTTTTTTTTTTTTTGTATTTTTTAGTACAGACGTGGTTTCACTATGTTAGCCAGGATGGTCTCCATCTCCTGACCTCGTGATCCGCCCACCTCAGCCTCCCAAAGTGCTAGTGCTGGGATTACAGGCATGAGCCACTGCGCCCGACCTTAGGTTTTTTGTTTTTTGTTTTTTGTTTTTTGTTTTGAGAGGGGGTTTCACTCTGTCACCCAGGTTGGAGTGCAGTGGTGTGATCTCTGTTCAGTGCAAACTCCACCTCCCGGATTTAAGCAATTCTCCTGTCTTAGCCTCCCGAGTGGCTGGGATTAGAGGCGTGCCACCACAACCAGCTAATTTTTGTATTTTTAGTAGAGACGTAGTTTCACCATGTTGCCCAAGCTGGTCTCAAACTCCAGGCCTCAAGTGATCTGCCCACCTTGGCCTCCCAAAGTACTGTTATTACAGGCGTAAGCTGCTGCTCCCAGCCTTCCTTTATCTTTTAATTAATGTGCATGTATGTAATCTTTTAGGTGAACCTTTTGTGATGTTGTGCCAAGTTCCTTAAAAAGCCCTTTCGGAAGCTGGGCAGGTGGCCCACACCTATAATCCCAGCATTTTGGGAGTCTGAGGCAGGTGGATCACTGGAGGCCAGGAGTTCAAGACTAGCCTAGCCAAAATGGCAAAACCCTGTCTCTACTAAAAATACAAAAATTAGCCAGGTGTGGTGGCACATGCCTGTAATCTCAGCTACTCGGGAGGCTGAGGCAGAAGAATCGCTGGAACCTGGGAGGCAGAAGTTGCAGTGAGCCAAGATGGCGCCACTGCACTCCAGCCTGGGCGACAGAGGGAGACTCCATCTCAAAAAAAAAAAAAAAAGATAAAAAAGAAACCTAAGTACTTTTGGGCTTTGTTAAGGATTTTGTTAAATATATAAAGGATTGCAGGGAGAATTAACTTATTTTTAATATTGAGTATGCTTATCCAAGAGCAAAACAATATTTGTCCATTTATTCAAATCATTTAGAAGCATCATAGTTTTAACATATGGGCCTTGCACATATCCTAAATTTATCTGTAGGCATTTTAGGTTGTTCAGTTGTTCTTGTGAATGGGATCTTTTTCTCCAAATAGGATTATTGTTGATATCTGTTGATTATGTTAACTTTGTAGTTTCTTACTTTACTGAACTGTCTTCTTAGATCTAATAATCTTTTCAATTTCATCATGTATTTCTCATTCCTATTTTATTTGAAGTTTTTAGGGCAGAAGTATTAAGGGGATAAGAGAGACAAAAGAAAATCTGGAAAAACAATTCATTTTACCTTACATTGCTTGTGATTACTACCACACTATTACTGGATTGGAAAACATTGTGAAATTCCAAGGTGCCTAATAGGTACCTAAGTGTTCACTTAATGAATTGTAATGATTATTGGAATTTCTCTTTCAGTGAGAAGCTCTTCATGGAGATGGCAGAGTTCATGGTCTCAGATGGCTGGAAGGATGCAGGTTATGAGTACCTCTGCATTGATGACTGTTGGATGGCTCCCCAAAGAGATTTAGAAGGCAGACTTCAGGCAGACCCTCAGCGCTTTCCTCATGGGATTCGCCAGCTAGCTAATTATGTGAGTTTATAGATAATGTTCTTTTTCATTCAGAGGACTGTAAGCACTTCTGTACAGAAGCTTGTTTAGAAACAGCCCTCATGGCCGGGCGCAGTGGCTCATACCTGTAATCCCAGCACTTTGGGAGGCCAAGACAGGTGGATCACCTGAGGTCAAGAGTTTGAGACCAGCCTGGCCAACATGGTGAAACCCCGACTCTACTAAAAATATAAAAAATTAGCTGGGCATGGTGATGGACACCTGTAACCCCAGCTACTCGGGTGGCTGAGGCAGGAGAATCGCTTGAACCCAAGAGGTGGAGGTTTCAGTGAGCCGATATTGCACCATTGCACCCTAGCCTGGGCAACAAAAGCGAAACTCCATCTCAAAAAAATAAAGCAAGAAAAGAAAAGAAAAAAAGAAACAACCCTCATGACACTTAGAAAGTAGAATAGCTGGCTGTTATCTGAACATCAAATTGTAAGGCTTATCATGTGGACTTTGCATTCCATCAGCAGACAATTTTTTTTTTGAGACGGAATCTCATTCTGTCTCCCAGGCTGGAGTGCAGTGGCGTGATATCGGCTCACTGCAAGCTCCGCCTCCCGGGTTCACACCATTCTCCTGCCTCCGCCTCCCGAGTAGCTGGGACCGCAGGCGCCCGCCACCACGCCTGGCTAATTTTTTCTATTTTTAGTAGAGATGGGGGTTTCACCGTGTTAGCCAAGATGGTCTCGATCTCCTGACCTCGTGATCCGCCTGCCTCAACCTCCCAAAGTGCTGGGATTACAGGCGTGAGCCACTGCGCCCGGCCTACAAATGTTTTGCAATAGCTGTTGAGGCCCATCTTGGAGTTCTCCTTTTGCTAAAACGACTGAACTCTCTAGGAGGAAAAAGGAACTTGGTTCTTGACATAAGCGTGCATGCATTTCCATATAACCTTTGGGAAGCTATTGCAATGGTACTATAAACTAGAATTTTAGAAGACAGAAGGAAAATATTCTGGAGATCATTGAAGAGAAATAGAGTCCAACACTAGTTAAAGATGATGAAGACAGATTTTTTTTTTTTTTTTTTTTGACAGAGTCTTGCTCTGTCACCCAGGCTGGAGTGCAGTGGCACAATCTCAGTTCACTGCAACCCTCCACCTCTTGGGTTCAAGTGATTCTCCTGCCTCAGTCTCCCAAGTAGCTGGGACTATAGGCGCACACCACCAAGCCCGGCTAATTTTTGTATTTTTAGTAGAGACGGGGTTTCACCATATTGGCCAGGCTGGTCTTGAACTCCTGACCTTGTGATCCGCCCACCTCGGCCTACCAAAGTGCTGGGATTTCAGGCATAAGCCACCACGCCCAGCCGATGAAGACAGATTTTATTCAGTACTACCACAGTAGAGGAAAGAGCCAAGTTCAATTCCAAATACAACAAAGACAGGTGGAGATTTGTAGCCAATGAGCAGATTGAGGGGGTCAGTGCATGGAATATGTAAGAAGACATCAAGGGTAGGGAGCTTCTTGCTAAAGGCAGACCGTGAACTTAAACATGAAGGGTGGGGAATGAGGGAAATTGATCAGATATCAATGGTGGCAGTATTGACTTAGCAGGATTCTTGCTAAGGGGGCTTGCTAGGACAGACATAGGAAGCCAAGGTGGAGGTCTAGTCGAAAAGAAGGCTCATCAGAGAAGCCTAACCAAAGTTTGGTCAAGGAGAGTCTTTGCCAAGGTAAATCTATCATTGCCCTCAAAAGGTAACTTTCAGGATCCCATCAGGAAGATCAGCATGGCTGCTAGCTTCCTCCTCAGTTCTGGGCTATAGCTCACACGCATAGTTTGAACTAGCGCAGCAGAACTGGGGGATTTATTCTTTGTCTGCCAACAAACTCATCTGGGTGATTTTGGGGGTTTGTGGGAAAAAGCCCCCAATACCTGGTGAAGTCACCTTGTCTCTTCCCCCAGCCTGGAATGGTTCTCTCTTTCTGCTACCTCATGATTGTGCTTCTACGATGGTGACTCTTTTCCTCCCTCTCATTTCAGGTTCACAGCAAAGGACTGAAGCTAGGGATTTATGCAGATGTTGGAAATAAAACCTGCGCAGGCTTCCCTGGGAGTTTTGGATACTATGACATTGATGCCCAGACCTTTGCTGACTGGGGAGTAGATCTGCTAAAATTTGATGGTTGTTACTGTGACAGTTTGGAAAAGTTGGCAGATGGTATGTTTCATTCCAGAGATTTAGCCACAAAGGGAAGAACTTTGAGGCCAAGGTAGCTGAGCCAAAGAACCAATCTTCAGAATTTTAAATACCCTGTCACAATACTGGAAGTAATTATTCTCCATGTGCCAGAGCTCCCATCTCTTCTCTTTCAGTTAATTAATTAATTAATTCGGCCAGGCGCGGTGGCTCAAGCCTGTAATCCCAGCACTTTGGGAGGCCGAGACGGGTGGATCACGAGGTCAGGAGATCGAGACCATCCTGGCTAACACGGTGAAACCCTGTCTCTACTAAAAAATACAAAAAACTAGCCGGGTGAGGTGGCAGGCCCCTGTAGTCCCAGCTACTCGGGAGGCTGAGGCAGGAGAATGGCGTGAACCTGGGAGGTGGAGCTTGCAGTGAGCTGAGATCCGGCCACTGCACTCCAGCCTGGGTGACAGAGCAAGACTCCGTCTCAAAAAAAAAAAAAAAAATTAATTAATTCATGTAAAATCCATGCATGCCTAACCATAGCTAATATTGTGCACTTATAATTCAAGAGGGCTCTAAGAGTCAATTAGTGATTGTAACTCTCTATAACACCATTTAGGAGAGTCCAGGTTGTCAGTTGGTCACAAAGAAAGAAGCATCTTCATTCCTGCCTTTCCTCGATATACACACCATCTCTGCACTACTTCCTCAGAACAATCCCAGCAGTCTGGGAGGTACTTTACACAATTTAAGCATGAGCAACTGCCTGTCCCTGCTGCTAGTTTAAACATGAACCTTCCAGGTAGCCTCTTCTTAAAATATACAGCCCCATCCGGATGTGATGGCTCATGCCTGTAATCCCAGCACTTTGGGAGGCTGAGGCAGGTGGATCACTTGAGGTCAGGAGTTCGAGACCACCGTGGCCAACATGGTGAAACCCCATCTCTACTAAAAATACAAAAATTAGCTGAGTTTGGTGGCACATGCCTGTAATCCCAGCTACTTGGGAAGCTGAGACAGGAGAATCACTTGAACCCGGGAAACGGAGGTTGCAGTAAGCCAAGATTGCACCACTGCACTCCAGCCTGGACGACAGAGTGAACTCCGTCTCAAAAAATAAAAATAAAAAAAATATATATATATAGCCCCAGCTGGAAATTCATTTCTTTCCCTTATTTCACCCATTGTTTTCTCATACAGGTTATAAGCACATGTCCTTGGCCCTGAATAGGACTGGCAGAAGCATTGTGTACTCCTGTGAGTGGCCTCTTTATATGTGGCCCTTTCAAAAGGTGAGATAGTAAGCCTGGAATCCAATAGAATCGTGCTGATAAATAGAACTTGACAACAAAGGAAACCAAGGTCTCCTTCAAACTCCAACATTACTTAATATCATCCTACCATCTCTCCCAGGTTCCAACCACTTCTCACCATCCCCACTGCTATAATTACAGTCTAAGCTACCATCACCTGGAAAGTCATCCTTGTGTCTTCCCCTTTATTTCACCATTCATGTCCTGTCTATCAACAGTCCTTCCACCAGTATCTCTAAAATATCTCCTCAATCAGCCCACTTTCTTCCATCTCCACTACATGCACCCTGGCCTTCCAAGCTACTATCGGCTCTCACCCAGACTGCTGTGACAGCCTGATCTCTCTGCTTCCACTCTGTCCCAACCCCCATCTATTTTCCAAGCAGCACTAGAGTTATCTTATTAAAATGTAAATATCAGTTTTTTTTTTTTTTTAAGAAAAAACCCTGAGACTTAGCAGAGTTATAAAAAATATAAATGGCATCATCAGTTCCCTGCTTAAAACCCTTAACTGGCTTCCAATTGCACTTGGAATGAAACCAAACCACACTGATCCAGCCCTTGCCTGCCTCCCCAACGTCCAAGGGGTCATGGCTCTTTCCCTGGCTACACTGGTTTTCTTTCTGTCCCTCAACACTGCAAGCCTATTGCTGCCCCAGGGCCTTTACACTTGCTTTTTTTCTGCCTGAAACAGTTCTTCCCCAAATATTTTTAAAGGGCCGGGCTCCTTAACATCGAAGTCGCAGACCAAACGCCACATATGCAGACAGTTCTTCTCTAACTACTTTAAAATAGCCCTCTGTCCATTCATTCTTTATCACATTAACCTGTTTAATTTCCTTCTCAGAGCTCTGCACTATTTGGAAGTATTTGTTGACTTGTTACCATGTCTCCCCACTAGAGTGTAAGTTTCATGAGGGCAGGGACCTTGTCTGACTTTGACTGTATCCCTAGCATATGGTTAAGTGTTGAATGGTTATTTATGGAATGAATCCCTATTATTCCCTCATCTCTGCAAAACAGTCTTTTTTCTCAGCATCTTAAACCTGATATCCCACCTGCCTATCTACAAACTTTTTTTTTTTTTTTTTGCGACAGTCTCACTCTGTCACCCAGGCTGGAGTGCACTGGCACCATGTCGGCTCACTGCAACCTCAGCCTCCCAAGTAGCTGGGATTACAGGCGTACACTACCACATCTGGCTAATTTTTGTATTTTTAGTAGAGACAGGGTTTCACCATGTTGGCCAGGCTTTTCTCAAACTCCTGACCTCAGATGATCCGCCTGCCTCGGCCTCCCAAAGTGCTGGGATTACAGGCGTGAGCTACTGCACCCAGCCTCTACAAACTTTTTATTCCATTAACAAACTATATGCCTAGGATTTAAGTTTTCTTAATGTTTGATGGAGTCCTATGTAATTTTGCAGCTTTTAATTGTACTCATTAAGATCATTTTAGTTCTGATTATAGAAGTAAATTAACTTTAAGGGATTTCAAGTTATTTGGCCTACTTCTGAAGCAGACTTCTTACAGTGAAAATTCATTATAAGGGTTTAGACCTCCTTATGGAGACCTTCAATCTGTAAACTCAAGGCTACAAGTGCCTCCTTTAAACTTGACTGTTTTCATCTCACAAGGATGTTAGTAGAAAGTAAACAGAAGAGTCATATCTATTTTCACAGCCCAATTATACAGAAATCCGACAGTACTGCAATCACTGGCGAAATTTTGCTGACATTGATGATTCCTGGAAAAGTATAAAGAGTATCTTGGACTGGACATCTTTTAACCAGGAGAGAATTGTTGATGTTGCTGGACCAGGGGGTTGGAATGACCCAGATATGGTAAAAACTTGAGCTCTCCTTGTTCAAGACCCTGCAGTAGCCTTGTTTCCTATTTTGACATTCAAGGTAAATAGAGGTAAATTTCCTGGGAGGAGGCTTTATGTGAGAGTATTTAGAGCAGGATGCTGTGGAAAGTGGTTTCTCCATATGGGTCATCTAGGTAACTTTAAGAATGCTTCCTCTTCTGTTGTTTGAATTATTTCATTCTTTGTCTCAGTTAGTGATTGGCAACTTTGGCCTCAGCTGGAATCAGCAAGTAACTCAGATGGCCCTCTGGGCTATCATGGCTGCTCCTTTATTCATGTCTAATGACCTCCGACACATCAGCCCTCAAGCCAAAGCTCTCCTTCAGGATAAGGATGTAATTGCCATCAATCAGGACCCCTTGGGCAAGCAGGGGTACCAGCTTAGACAGGTAAATAAGGGTATATATTTTAAGATGGCTTTATATACCCAGTACCAAGTTTGTCTTGGGCCTAAATCTATTTTTTTCCCTTGCTCTTGATGTTACTATCAGTAATAAAGCTTTTTGCTAGAACCATTATTTTCAAAATAATGCCACAGCATCATTTTAATTTTTTCTACAAGTGCTTGATAGTTCTGACATTAAGAATTAATGCCAAACTAATAGGGCCACTTATCACTAGTTGCGAAGCAATCACACTTATTTTCTTGGTTTTTCAGGGAGACAACTTTGAAGTGTGGGAACGACCTCTCTCAGACTTAGCCTGGGCTGTAGCTATGATAAACCGGCAGGAGATCGGTGGACCTCGCTCTTATACCATCGCGGTTGCTTCCCTGGGTAAAGGAGTGGCCTGTAATCCTGCCTGCTTCATCACACAGCTCCTCCCTGTGAATAGGAAGCTAGGGTTCTATGAATGGACTTCAAGGTTAAGAAGTCACGTAAATCCCACAGGCACTGTTTTGCTTCGGCTAGAAAATACAGTGCAGATGTCAATTAAAGACTTACTTTAAAATGTTTATTTTGTTGCCAACTACTACTTCCCATCCACCTTTTTCTCTATTCACTTTAAAAGCTCCCTTTCCACCAGGCTCAGTGGCTCATGCCTGTAATCCCAGCGCTTTGGGAGGCTGAGGCAGGCATATCACCTGAGGTCAGGATTTCAAGACCAGCCTGGCTAACACAGTGAAGCCCCGTCTCTACTAAAAATATAAAAATTAGCCAGGTGTGGTGGCATCTGTAGTTCCAGCTATTCAGGAGGCTGAGGTAGGAGAATCACTTGAACCCAGGAAGTGGAGGCTGCAGTGAGCCAAGATCATGCCACTGCATTCCAGCCTGGGCAACAGAGTGAGACTCCATCTCAAAAAAAAAAGTTATATTTCCTTGAATAAAATTTTCCAAAGTTGAAACTTTGGTACTAAAACTATTAAACCCGTATTTACTCATCCAGATACCCACCCCCCTTGTTGAGATTCTCTCCCAATTATCAAAATGTATAACATATTTAACTACAAAGAGCTATAAACATCACTAAGACTGAAATGTAATAAGGATTTATAGGCCAGGTGCGGTGGTTTACGCCTGTAATCCCAACACTTTGGGAGGCTGAGTCGGACAGATCACGAGGTCAGAAGATCTAGACCATCCTGGTCAACATGGTGAAACCCTGTGTCTACTAAAAATACAAAAATTAGCCAGACGTGGTGGCAGGCACCTATAATCCCAGCTACTCAGGAGGCTGAGGCAGGACAATCACTTGAACACGGGAGGCGGAGGTTGCAGTGAGCTAAGATTGCACCAATTACACTACAGCCTAGGCAACAAGAGCAAAACTCCGTCTCAAAAAAAAAGATGTATAATTTGGAACTGTTAGGAGGCATTTTAATGAATGGTTATTTTGTCTCTTAAGATTCTTCCACCGAGTTTAGCCAGACATGGTGGCTCACACCTGTAATCCCAGCATCTTGGAACACTGAGATGGGAATTTCACTGAAGGTCAAGAGTTCCAGACCAGCTGGGTAACAAAGAGAGACTCCCACCAAAAAACCAAAGTAGTCAGGTGTGGTGACAGGCACCTCTAGTCCCAGCTACTCAGGAGGCTGAGGCAGGACCACTTGAGCCTGCAAGCTCAAAGCTGTAGCAAGCTATGATCCATACCATTGGCATTCCAGTCCACATGAGGAAGACCTTGTCTCAAAAAAAAAAAATTCCACTGGAGAGTTTCATACACCAGAAAACCTGTTCTTTGTAGTTATTTTGGCATAAATATGTCTACTTTAAAATGTGAGGGGGAATGTCAAAATGTTTAAGAGTGTAAGACCTGGCCGGGCGCGGTGGCTCAAGCCTGTAATCCCAGCGCTTTGGGAGGCCGAGACGGGCGGATCACAAGGTCAGGAGATAGAGACCATCCTGGCTAACACGGTGAAACCTCGTCTCTAGTCAAAAATACAAAAAACTAGACGGGCGATGTGGCGGGCGCCTGTAGTCCCAGCTACTCGGGAGGCTGAGGCAGGAGAATGGCATAAACCCAGGAAGCGGAGCTTGCAGTAAGCTGAGATCCGGCCCCTCCATTTCCCCCCGGGGGGACCCTTGCCCAAAAAAAAAAAAAAAAAAAAAGAGTGTAAGACCAAGTCCATAGACAATATTATATATATTACACAGCGTAACTGTGTCTGGAGAACACTGCCAACATTCTTTATTAAATTAACTATTAAACCAAAGATCTGAGACTTAACTCTTAGCAAAAACATCTCATATTCACTATGAATGTGTTACTGACTTCTCACTATTAACCTGAAATGTGTCTACTCACATAACCAATAACCACTGTATAACGGCAAACTGCATAAGGCCCCCAGTGATTGAAGTGCCAAATTAGAAAATTGCAACACACGATGTGAACTCAACCAGTCAGCTTCAATCCAAAACAAGTAGTACCAGGAAGAGGCATAAATTTCCCCACAGGCGGAATTGTGTTGATGGCTCTAGCTTATTCCCTCCCAAAAGATGAATGGCAAACAAATGAACTGAACATAAACTCAAGATTTTATTGTCTTCATAATAAAAGATGACACTTAGAACTGGATCACTTGGCCCTGTAACAGAACAGAAAAAAGTTGAGTTTTGTATTTTGCCATGAACTACTGCCCCATCAAGAACATTATCTGTTCCTAAAATGTTCACCATGCTGTAAAGCTTCCTCATTTTTCCTTTCCTCCTTGTAGCAGAAAACCTCCCATACCTTTAGCTATAGATCTAGTATTTTTAGAGGATTACCCCTGAGCTCTATGCCACAATGAATGTTCACCTTTTCAAATAATAAAGCTATGAAAAATACTGCACCCGCAATTATATACCTTTCTCTTCTTATCTCCTCCCAGTTCAAAATGCTTGCATCTTTTAATAGCCAGCATTCTCTTAGATCTGCAGTTGGGCTCAACGCACTCAAGCCTTAGCACAATCTTCTTTGTAGTTTTAGCCTGCAAAAAAATTAAAGCCTTAATAAATAACTACAGAAGATCACTTTCTTCAAAAATGACTGCTTTAAATAGTACTCAGTGTACTCTTAAGCCATAGGGAGAAAATAATCTAAAAATCAGTGAATTTAAGAGAAAATGTGTAGAACTTGAGGACTAAAAAAAATAAAGGCTGGGCACAGTGGCTCTTGCCTGTAATCCCAGCACTTTAGGAGGCCGAGGCAGGCAGATCACGAGGTCAGGAGTTCGAGACCAGCCTGACCAACATGGTGAAACCCTGTCTCTACTAAAAATATGAAAAGTCAGCCGAGCGTGGTGGCACGCGTCTATAATCCCAGCTACTCGGGAGGCTGAGGTAGGAGACTCACTTGAACCCGAGAGGCAGCGGAGGTTGCAGTGAGCAGAGATCGAGCCACTGCACTCCAGCCTGGAGAGACAGAGCAAGACTCCATCTCAAAAAAAAAAATCTATATATATATAAAAAGAGAAAACGTGGTAATAGCAAAGATGGCATGTCATCGAGTTTGAATCCAAACCCCATTCAGATCAAACATCCTAAAGATTCCTATCAAATGGGCCACCCTGAACTTGTGGCCATTCAGCAGCTCTGCAGAGTTCTTTAATCCCAACAGTTTGTGAGGCTGAGGCAGGAGGATCACTTGAGCCCAGGAGTTTGAGACCAGCCTGGGCAACACAGTGAGAACCCCATCTCTATAGAAGATCAATAAATTCTAAGACTACCTAGAATTTATGTGCATTCAACTGAATTATTTAACTCAAACTACACTCCCCACTAATACTCAACTTTTTTGATTGTTACTTTTTTTTTTTTTTTTGAGACGGAGTTTCGCTCTTGTTGCCCAGGCTGGAGTGCAATGGCGTGATCTCAGCTCCTTCTCCTGGGTTCAAGCAATTCTCCTGTTTCAGCCTCCTGAGTAGCTGGGATAACAGGTGCCCACCACCAAGCCCAGCTAATTTTTTTGTTATTTTTACTAGAGACGGGGGTTTCATCACGTTGGCCAGGCTGGTCTCAATCTCCTAACCTCAGGTGATTCACCCGCCTCGGCCTCCCAAAGTGCTGGGATTACAGGCGCTTAGTAAGCCACCACGCATGGCCTTGATTGCGCTTTTTACCTAACCAGAACTATTGTTTACAAGTTTCATATTTACCAAAAAATTGCAAACATGCTAGAGTTCTCATAAACCTTACAACCAGTTTCTCATCTTACATTAGTATGACTCATTAACAAACCAACACTGATGCCTTATTAACTCAAGTCCATACTTTTTAAAATTTCCTTGTATTTTCCTAATGTCCTTTTTCTGTTCTAGGACCCCATCCAGGACACAACCTAACATTTAGTCATCATGTCTCTAGACTCCTTTGGCTGTGGCAATTTCTCAGACCTTTTTGATGATCTTGACAATTTCAGCACTAGTGGTCAGGTATTTTGTAAAATGCCCCTCTTGGGATTTGTTTTTCTCATGATTAGATAGGGTTATGGATTTTTTTAGTGTCATTTTCATCACACCTTATCAAGGGTATATATCAACATGACTCATGACTGTTGATGTTAACCTTGATTACCTGGCTGAGGTAGTGCTTGTTAGGTTTCTCCACTGTAAAGTTTTATTGCATTTTTTCTTTGAGGTACAAACAATCCAATTACACTCTAAGTTATTTTAAAATATGCAACTAAGTTATTGACTTTAGTCACCCTGTCGTGCTATCAAATAGTTGGTCTAATTCATTCTAATTTTTTGTACCCACTAACCATCCCCACCTCCCCCCACTAACCTTCCCAGCTTCTGGTAACCATCCTTCTACTCTCTATATTCGAGTCCACTTGTTTTGATTTTTAGATCCCACAAATGAGAACATGTGATGTTTGTCTTTGTGTGCCTATTTCACTTAACATAATGATCTCCAGTTCCACCCATGTTGTTGTAAATGACTGGATATCATTCTTTTTATGGTTAATAGTACTCCATTGCATATAGGTGCATTTTCTTTTTTTCTTGTTTTTTTTCTTTTTTGAGATGGAGGCTTGCTCTGTTGCCCAGGCTGGAGTGCAGCGGTGTGATCTCCGCTCACTGCAGCCTCTGTCTCCCAGGTTCCAGTGATTCTCCTGCCTCAGCCTCCCGGGTAGCTGAGATTACAGGCCCGCACCACACGCCCAGCTAATTTTTGTATTTTTACTAGAGACGAGGTTTCACTATCTTGGCCAGGTTGGTCTCAAACTCCTGACCTCAGGTGATCCACCCACCTCGACCTCCCAAAGTGCTAGGCACAAGCCACTGCGCCCAGCTGCATATAGGTACGTTTTTGTTATCCATTCATCCCCTGATGGACACTAAGGTTGCTTCTAAATCTTAGCTATTATAAACAGTGCTGCAACAAACATAGGAGTGCAGGTATCTCTTGGATATGCTGATTTTCTTCAGGGTATATACTCAGCAGTGGGATTGTTGGATCATATGGTAGGTCAATTTTTAAATACTCAAATTTCTTAATAAGCTTGCCCCTTTAGCAAGAGTTCTGCTACTGCTGCTAGCTTGCAGTTCTTAACAGGCCAAAACCTAGTTAGAACCTGTCTTCTAAACAAGTTATCCAAATGTGAAAAGGTATAAAAAGCATTCTTTCTGCCACCCTGAGACCAAACCACTTACTGCACCCAAATGAGCACTAAAGTCATTCCTTAATACTTTCTGGAGCTAAACTGCATGAGAGGCAAAGTGCCAAAAGAAATGCTGTGTTGGAGAGAATGCTCGGTTCCAATCATCGTGCTAATTACTTTAATGGTTAGCCAAATCACCTAAGGTTTGAGAATAAACAGAAACTTGCTCAGCCTGAGAATACAGAATTCAGGAGGCTAGCAGACAGGCCTAAATGGCTATTCTATAAGAGTTTTAAGACTTCACGAGAACAGGTAGCTGACTGCAGGTTTCTGTGATGAGAAACAACAGAACTTAGTGCAACCAACAGTCGAGGATTCAGACATGATGACAGATAAGGAACAAGGCAAATGAAAGGATTTACAAGCGTACTCACACCTCAGTTCTTAGGAAAGCAGGGCACATTCCTCAATTTTTTGCCTCTTCAGAAGGGAAAGGATAAAAAATCGTAAACACTGAAATAGTGCAGTATTGTGGACTAATCAGACCTGAGTTGCATTCCCAGCTCCATCACCTACTAGATATATCACTGCAGTCAACTGTGAAAACTTCGCTAAACTAACGCTATACCTATATCATGAAGTGTGTGGACTAGAGACAAGTATACATCCTTACTGCAATTAAGTGGGAAACGTCAAATAGTAATTACCACTCACCTTTTTCCGGAAAATCGGCTTAGTTTGCCCACCATAGCCACTCTGCTTCCTGTCATAACGCCGCTTTCCTGGGAAAACGAACTGGTATTTGTTATAAAATACTGAAGATCAGCAAGTAATTCTTACAGGTTTTATCTTAATTTTGCAGCAGAAATATTAACGCTCAAGTCGGGCGTGGGGGGGAAGAGACCTGGACCCATATGTTACTCTACAACACAAATGTCACATTAACACCAAATTATGCAGAAGCCATCTTACCCTGGGCATACAGAGAATCCTTGCCCTTCTTGTACTGTGTCACTTTGTGGGGTTGGTGCTTGCCACACTTCTTACAGAAAGTCCGGCGGGTTTTAGGGACGTTAACCTAGTAAAGAAACCGTTCAGAACGTGCAGTGTTATTTGACCACAATGGCACAACGCCCTACCTCACCCAGCTAAAGCTAAAGCACTCCAGGAGTACTCCTCACTACATGCTGACTGACTACAGGGTGGGTCAGCCCCATGTGCTTCAAGCAGAGCTTCCTCCCTCCGTCGAGCCCCAAAGAGGGAAAAGATCTTATTAACTTCACCCCCGGCTAACTCTACCTCTTTGAACCCATCACTTCAATTCCTGGCCCGGTAGCCCGGTCCCTTTAGGGTTGATCCCGGCAAAATTGGGTTGCTCCGGTATATCGAGTCCACACAGGAGCCTGGACGCATCCCGGCATAGCACCGGCGACGAAGGGGGGAAAGATTAAGCTGGATGTTACTCGGCCCCACCAGCAAGTCCTACCATGCTTGCAACAGCGATATCGGCACGGGAAGAAAGAAAGAAGCCGCGCCGCAAACGGAAGTATATAGGAGGTTCCCGACGGCACTTCCTCTTGGGAGTCGGTAGGAGCAATCATAGAGTGTAAGGCTCGGCGCAGCGCCCTCCGGCTGCTGAGAGGACTCAGTTCCGAGCCGCGGGCGGGAGCTTAAGGAAGGACTCCGCCTAAAGGGTGGTCCACTCACCCCAACTTCCTCCCGCCCTGCAGCTTTGCAGCGTTTCGTCACTTTATCTCTTTTGGTGGACGCTGCTACATAGTGGCGTTCAGTGAAGGGAGCAGTGTTTTTCCCAGATCCTCTGGCCTCCCCCTCCCCGAGGGAAGCCAGGACTGGGGTCGAAAGGAGGGGTCCTCCACCTCCACGTTCCATTCCTGTTCCACCTCAAGGTCACTGGGAATGAAAGAAATCAGGCACATTCCTCAGTCCTGGGCCCAGCAAATTTACATTCAGCTTGACACCATATATCTCTCAATTTCCTGAGCCCAGTACAAACACGGCCCAGTGCAAATACAGACACCATATATCTCTCAATTTCCTGGGCCCAGTGCAAACACGGCCCAGTGCAAATACAGACACCATATATCTCTCAATTTCCTGGGCCCAGTGCAAACACGGCCCAGTGCAAATACATTTCTCCATATATCTCGGCTTGGGAAATCCTGGGAAATCCCCGATAAGGGCGCCGCCGTTTGTAGTTTTACTGAAAGCACGGGAACAATAGATAACTGCTAAATGTATAACTTAATATGTTAACCAATTGTAATGCTGTAACCTAAAGAATTCCCTTTTTCCCTGTTCCTCTGTAACCTTACAAGTCCTATTTTCATTGGACTATAAAAAGCGAGCGCACGCATTGTTCGAGGCCCTCTTGTATGTTGAGAAACGGAGGGACCAAGTTCGAACTTGCATTAAAGATCCTTGCCACTTGGCTTTGACTCTGGACTCTGGTGGTCTTCTTTGGGGAATAAACGGTCTGGGCATAACAGGAACATCTTTCGCAGCAAACTGCTGATTCAGTGAAGGCCTGGAGGGAGCCAATTGCTCCAGTTCATCAATCACATGGCCAGTTGGTCCATTCAACAAATGGTCATTAGATGCCCATTATGTGTCAGGCACTTTTCAGGGGAGGGATACAGTAATCTAATAGGCTTATAAATGTACAATTATGAACCAAGTACTTTGAAGAAAAGGAACAATGATTGGCGTTATAGCAGCACCCTTCTGTTGAGGGAGTAAGTCAGCTGCTCTAGGTTCTGAAAAGTGACAATGAAATTGTTCGGCTCCTGTAATAGCAATCATCAAGCCTAGAAGTAGAAAGTATCCAGTGGCTCTTCCCTTCCTTGCAGACCTGGCAGAAGGCATATACTAGGTTTCAAGAGAGTCCAGCATAGAAAGACTGCAGGGTGCTAAACATTTTAAATAGATTGTGTCATACAATTCTCACAGTAATTCTAGGAGACAGGTGGTACTATTATTCCCATTTTACAGATTAAGAAATTGAGGTCGTAGGATGTTAAACGATTTTCCCAATGTCAACAGTATTTAGTGAATCTAGGATACAAACCCGGGTAGACTGGCTCTAGAACCTGGGTTCCTTTAACATTATAAAATACTGCTGTTGTGGCCTGGTAATTATAATAGCTAAAAAAAAAAAAAAAAAATATGGCGCACTTACTATATGCCAGGTATTCTCCTAACCACCTTACATACTACCCCTTTTAATCCCGACAGCAACCCCAGGAGGTATGTACCAGTATTAGTATTTAACAGGTGAGGACACTAAGGCACAAGAGATGTTAAGTTTACTTACCTGAAGTCACACAGGTTGTTATTTTTTTGTGGAGCTGGAATTTGATCCTAGGTAGTCTAACACTACAGCCTTGCACTTAACCACTACATCATACAAAGGAAGCAGGGGCATCTGCAGTGTAGAGGATGGTGAGGAGACAGAATTGGGCTGAGACACAGGAGGAGGTGGCAGTGGAGTAGGGACCGACGAACCATGACAGTCTGGGGTATCTTGCTTGCACAGCCCTCCAGGAACACGCGTGGGACCTGAGCTGACACTCTGATCACCCCCTTTTTTGTTGGGTGGTCTCTGGGAATGAGATAATAAAAATATTACCACTACCTGCTACATTTCCTGAAAGTTTCTTTGCCAAACTTCCAGCATTTTCTTTTTCTTTCCAGATTCTTAAGCAATCTCACTGGCCTTTAGGGGTTTATGTTAGTAACATGGAAATATGAAGACCATGAACATGGCCCCTCTTCATTTAATCAACCTTAGTTCTTTCTATCATACCTCGTGTTACATGGCTTTGTGGGGTTTTTGCTTGTTTTTGCTTACTTAAAAATATTTAATTGACAAAAACTGTTTATATTCAAGGTGTACAACATGATGATTTGATATGTGTATACACTGTGTAATGATTACCACAGTCAAATTGATTAACACATTTATCATCCATCACCATCCATAGTTACCATAGGGGTGGTGAGGACACTTAAAATCTGCTCTCTTATCAAATTTCAATAATACAATGTTATTGACTATGGTCACTATATTGAACATTAGATCCCCAGAGCTTATACATCCTATAAGTGAAAGTTTGTACACCAATGCTGACACTGAGGTGGGAGGATCACTTGAGCTGTTCTCTGTTTTGGACATGTTCCTGCTCATTAATTTCCCCTAAGACGAGGTACTCAGAACTGGATGCAGGACTCTAGGTGTGGTCTGGCTTTGCAGAGTAGGTGGCATGTTACCTTCCTCTGTCTAGATATTTTACTTCTGTAAGGAAGCCTCAATGTCACGTTGGCTTTTCTGGAAGCCGTGTTAACTGACATGACATGCCTTTTGATTACTATCAGCAAAAACCCCTGAAACATTTTCACAAATGCTACTGCTACTCCACTTTCTCCTGGAGTCATTTGAAGTTCAAATTTGGGGCCCAATTGTGATACATCACCTTTAGCCCCGGTAAAATACACTTTGTGGATTTTGGCTTCTCACACCAGGTGATCAAGATCTTTTTGGAAACTAATTGCCCTCTTCTGTCATCCAGTCTAGCACACAGAGCCTTGCACCATTCATAAACTAACTGGGCTACTTTTTATATTTTCTTCAAAGATCATCAACAAAAATGTCGAACAGGATAGCACCAAGAATAGAACCTTATATTGCATTGGGAATCTGTTCAGGTGACACTCAGCTGTTCATTTGTGCTGAGTACAGTCCTCCTGTCAGTATGGATGAGTGTGCTAGGGGAGTGGTCGTGGGCAGAGGGTGAAGAAGAGCCTACGTCTACTTACTCTTTTCCCTTGTGCTCCTCTCTCTCTCTTGTTTAGCTCTCCCACTGGATGCCTGTCACCTCCCAGTCCCCACCCCAAGATGGACCTTGAGAAGGGACAGGGCATGTGACAACAAGTGACATAAGATGAAGAAAAGAGGAGGGAAGGTGAATGCCTGTGACCAACCCTCAGACAGGTGAGTGGAGCAGCTATTGGGGGTGACTAGCAAAAGGATAGAAGTTGTCAATAAAGTAAGGCAATCGTACAACACATGCTGTCCATCTATCTTGTGCAAATGTGAGGATCAACCACTATATCATCAGTCTACAAATGCTTTAAATGTTTTTATTTAAAGTCCTGTTGGTGACGGGGAGAGGTGGCTCACCCCTGTAATCCTTGCATTTTGGGAGGCTGAAGCAGGAGGATCGCTTGAGCCCACGAGTTTGAGACCAGCCTGGGCAACATAGTGAAACCCCACCTCTACAAAAAATACAAACATTAGCCCAGCACAGTGATGTGTGCCTGTAGTCCCAGCTACTAGGGAGGCTGAGGTGAGAGGATTGCTTGAGCCCAGGAGATGGAGGCTTCAGTGAGCCATGATCATGTTGCTGCACTCTAGCCTGGGCTGCAGAGCAAGACCCTGTCTCAAAAAAAAAAAAAAAAAAAAAAAAAAAAGGTCCCAGGACCTGTTGGGGGTTGGGGGTGAGGGGAGGGATCTTAGAGGATGGGTCAATAGGTGCAGCAAATCACCACAGCACACGTATACCTATGTAACAAACCTGCACCTTCTGCACATATATCCCATTTTTTTGTTTGCTTGTTTGTTTGTTTTTTAGACGAAATAAAGAAAAAAAATAAGGTCCTGTTGACTTAAAAGCTGGGATGAACTTGTAGTGGGACCTGTGATCTGTTTCTACACTAGGATACAGTGCCTTGGGTCTAGGAAATATGGTAGTGCCCAAGATGTCAAGGTGGGCAGGCAGATCAGTCAGCAGGGGCTCCAGTGTAATGGCCTGCATTCAATACTGGTTGCATTTCCTAGAAGAATCCCTGGGGGAAACATTGCAGTTGGAGCATAAAGTAGGGGGCCCCTGAGAAAACCTCCAGGCTTCAAGTGACACTAGTCTGCTTTACCGGTTTACATGACTCAAGAGAAAGGTGTACATTGAGAGATAATCCCTGAGGCTGAATCTTAAAAGAAGAAAATCAACATCCACAGAAAATGGGGAAGGGCACAAGTATTTCTGTGGGCTTATATTCCGACATTTTTATCTGTAGGGGAAAAATGCTTTCTTAGAAAATGACTCAGCAGGGGGAAGTCTTGTCTCTACCTCTGTCTGGCTCTGTCCTTTGGGGTCCCTTCACTATCAAGTTCAACTGTGTGTCCCTGAGACTCCTCTGCCCCGGAGGACAGGAGACTCGAAAACGCTCTTCCTGGCCAATCTCTTTGCTCTGTGTCTGCCAGCCCCTAGCATCTCTCCTCTTTCCTGTAAGACCCTCTCCCTGTGCTGACTGTCTTCATAATACTTCAGGTATGTTGTCTCTTTACCTCTAGGAGGATAGCTTGATGACCTGTCTGCTCAGGCCAGCCCCATCTAGAGTCTCAGTGGCCCCAGTCATGTTGAGAAAGGTTCTTTCAGAGACAGACTCAAGATAGTAGTGTCAGAGGTCCCAAGCAAATGAAGGGCGGGGACAGTTGAGGGGGTGGAATAGGGACGGCAGCAGGGAACCAGATAGCATGCTGCTGAGAAGAAAAAAAGACATTGGTTTAGGTCAGGAAACAAAAAAAGGGAACTGAGTGGCTGTGAAAGGGTGGGGTTTGCTCAGACTGTCCTTCCTCTCTGGACTGTAAGAATATGTCTCCAGGGCCAGTGTCTGCTGCGATCGAGTCCCACCTTCCAAGTCCTGGCATCTCAATGCATCTGGGAAGCTACCTGCATTAAGTCAGGACTGAGGTGGGTCTGGGGTATGGCAGGGGCTAGGCAGCAGCAGCAATGTACCTTTCTTGGGACCCCTAAAAAACAGAGAGACAGCATGGCTGGTGCCATTTATCAGCTAGCAGAGGAGGCTGACGGAGGGTGGGAGTGTCATCAGCACAAGGGCCTGGCAGTCCTGTCTGGTGATTAGAGAGGCCGAAAAGGTCCTTTCTGACAAGAGCTGTGGGTGGGGTGAACAGGAAGAGAAAAATGTAACATGAGGTGACCATCCGAACAGGTAGCAAATGTTAGAAAGGGGTACCGCTGGCAAACTTAGTGGAAAAGTAATATTGCAGGGAGCAGTCAGATAAAAACAAGCTCTTCTGTCAAATAGTGCTTGAAGACTCAATAGGGATACATGGGTCAATGAAGCCCTTAGAAAAAGAAATACTAAGAGGCAGATTCTCTGAGAACATGGTAAAAGCTCATGCTCCACATTATGCAGTTGACCTTTGTGAGCTAGGGAAAGGCCTGGCTAGGCCAGGGTGTAGGCTCCCTGCTTTGAGCTGTACCAGGCCAAAGGTTGCCAGGATCAGAGCCGGCTTGTTGAAAGGACTGTGTGAAAGCTGTGCCAGCCTCGTGGTAACAATGAGTAAAAGACTGGGCCAGGAGAAAGCAGCCTCTGCCTCAGCCCGGACAGTGCGGCCAACCCCTGAGGTTCTGGCAAAGGTTTCTCCTCTTATCATTGCCCTCCATGTGCATGGTTTGCTTTTCTCTTGTCTTCATTATTTCTCCTTTCCTTTCCTCTTATCATTGCCCTACATGTGCATGGTTTGCTTTTCTCTTGTCTTCATTATTTCTCCTTTCCTTTCCTCCTCTCCAACCTCCTCCTCTTCCCACTCGTCCTCCTTTCTCTACCTGTATCCCTTCTTCACTATACCCTCCTCTGTTCTGTTGATTACCATAGACTCTGACATACAGTTAGCACTTAATAAATAGTTGCCGAATTACATTGACTTTTTCTTGCTCCTTTCTTCCCCTGCTCTTTTCCCTTTTTCTTTCCCTTTCCCTTTCCTCCTCCCTGCCTGCCTAGTACCTTCCCCATAAGGCGGTTGTGAGCAGCAAATGTGCAAATACATGTAAAGCATTTAGAACAGGGCCTGGCAATGGTAAGTGCTGGATCTCAGTATTTGCTATAATTTTTACTCTGCCTCAGACCTGCCAATGTCCCCCAGAGGGCCTACCTAGGGCAAATTATAGGACATTTAGAATAAAAGTGATTGGTGACCCCAATCAAGACATCCTTGGATGAGTTGCCCAGACTCCAAATGAAATTCCAATATCTTGGCCACCTAGCTCTCAAAGCTGAAAGTCTCTGTCTCATGCCATGCATGTCTAGAGGCAGGGCAGCAGCAAGGCCCAGCGGCTGTGGGGGGTCTACACAGCTCAGTGGCTGTCATCTTTGCTCATGGCAACCTAAAGCATTATACCCAAACAGTGTCCCTTAGGGCTTGCCGTATCTATTCTGATTTCTTTTATATTCAAACTATTTAAACTGCTTGCTTGTGTTGAAGTCCAAATTTCCATTGCATATGGCTGTTGATGTTTTTGTTTGGAATTCTTTTTTTTTTTTCTTTTGACACGGAGTTTTGCTTGTGTTGCCCAGGCTGGAGTGCAATGGCACGATCTTGGCTCACCACAACCTCCGCCTCCCGGGTTCAAGCGATTCTCCTGCCTCAGCCTCCCAAGTAGCTGGGATTACAGGCATGCGCCACCACGCTAATTTTGTATTTTTAGTAGAGACAGGGTTTCTCCATGTTGGTCAGGCTGGTCTTGAAATCCCAACCTCAGGTGATCTTTCGCCTGGGCCTCCCAAAGTGCTAGGATTACAGGCACGAGCCACCACAACCAATCTGGAATTCTTTGTAAACTCCTATGGTGTGAACTAATGTAACTTTCCATCCACTTATGGGGGATTGGTGCAATTTTAAATTATCAGTATGATTTGCTATTTCCATTCGAGCAAATTTCCTATAGTGTTTTCTTTCAGTGGACTGGACCCATATCAGGAAGTGACTTAGGTATAAAGGGAAGATATAGCTTTCAAAAACCAAAGTTTGGGTGTTCTCCAAAGAGTTATCAGATACCCCCTTCTACTCCCGCAATGATCTGATTGCTGAGATCTGATTGCTAACTACTGAAAATAAGGAAGAACTAGAATTTTCAGTGACACAGTGCTCAACAAGAAGCTAGAAAAGAGGCCTTGACATATTTGACTCCAAAGCTACTTGGTTATGCATGAAGCCATCTGGGGAGGGGAAGGAGGAGGGAGAACTCCTCTGAGGACCCTGAAACAATTGGGCCACGTGTGACTTTCAGTTTCTATGGAGATTCATGTGCAGTGGCTGAGGGTGATCTGAGAGCATTGGAAACCTAGAAGCTTTAATCCCAGGCTCTTCTATCTGCTCTTAGAAAGTTCTCACAAGATATCTTTAGGATTATATTGGTTATTTGAATCTCAAGGAGAAGCTGATCTCACTGCCCTACCTCCCTGAACTGAAAACAAACTGTAGTCTGTTAGCTCACCCTAGAAGAAGGAAATTCTAGGGTCAAGAGAAGTTAAGTTTTAGACAAGTTGGAGGTTGGAATATACTGGAGTTTAAGATCATTGACTCAATGAAAAAAAAAAAACAAAAAACAGACTTGTCTGCAGTAAAACCAGAGTTTTAAAAATGATTAGAAATGGACCAGAAAAGAGATGAGGATAATGAGAAAGAGGGTTCTCTAAAACTATTTGGAGCTGAAATTGGGACAATGTTTCTGGAAACTATTTTGGCAGTATGCATCAAAATGCAAAATGCACATACTTTTTTGACTCGGGAAATGATGCTTGTATAGAGATCCTAATAACATGGGAAAATAATTAGGAATAATGTTAAATAAGAATCTTAGATTTTTTTTGGAAAAAGGTACCTTGAATGGATGGATGGATAGATAGATAGATAGATACATACATACATACATACATAGATGTTACGAAAAATAGGTAAATTAACTGAATGTGCAATATGATCTCAAATATTATAAGAAACATGCACAGAAAAAAATGGAAGGAAATATGCCAAAATATTAATGCCTCTGGATGAGTTTATAATTGATTTTTTCTTTTTTATATCCCTGTACTTGACATATTTTCTACAATACGCATGTTTTATTTTACTATATTTTGTTTTGTTTTGAGATAAGGGTCTCCCTATGTTTCTCAGGCTGACCTTGAACTCTTGGGCTCAAGCGATCCTCCCACATCAGCCTCCTAAGTAGCTGGGACTACAGGTGCACACCACTGCACCCAGCTGCGTGTGTTATTTTGATATCGATGGAAAAAATAAATAAAATGTTTAAGCCAAGGAAAACAAAAACTAGGTTGAAAAAGAAGGCCAAAGGGGCACACAAGTCCAGAGTGAAAGACAGACACCCCAGCAGTCACCTTCAGAGCAGAGGGAAAATATTGAAAGTATTACCACCGATCTGATCTGGCACTGACTATAAACTTGCAGATTGGCTCTCTGGCTCTCCTTCCATCATCAGTTGGCCAGAATATATTGTCGCTAGTGCAAGACAAAAAGAGATGATGAATCACAGAGACCTAGAAGTTTCCAAAACCACAGAAGAAAATGTAAAATGCTAAAAACATAAGGCCAGGCGCAGTGGCTCAAGACTGTAATCCCAGCATTTTGGGAGGCCGCGGCAGGCGTCATGGTGTGTGGCTGTAATCCCAGCTACTCAGGAGGTTGAGGCACGAGAATTGCTTGAAACTGGGAGGTAGAGATTGCAGTGAGCCAAGATTGCACTACCGTACTGAAGCCTGGATGACAGAGCGAGACTCTGTCTCGAAAATAAATGAATAAATAAATAAATAAAACATGAACTGCTATGGAAGAACCAGAGAGTCCTACGGCCTCCTGTAAATGACTACAGCAGGAGAGTTTCCCTGGTCAGCATGCAGCCAGAAAATTGAGTTTGGCTTGATGCCTTCATCACAAATTTGGTCCCCTGTAGCCCTGACTATGAAGCTTATCATAAAATAATTAGGTTTCACTGGGGCCCGAACAAAAGCATCTTGGGAATTTAACAAGATTAATTAGGTTGCTTTGTTGCCGTGGTTATGATTTTTTTCTTTTTTCTTTTTTTTTTTTTTTTTTGAGATGGAGTCTCACTCTGTCACCCAGGCTGGAGTGCAGTGGCACAATTTCAGCTCACTGCAACCTCCGCCTCCTGGGTTCAAGTGATTCTCCTACCTCAGCCTCCTGAGAAGCTGGAATTACAGGCGCGCACCACCACGCCCGGCTAATTTTTGTATTTTTAGTAGAGACAGAGTTTCATCATGTTGGTCAGGCTGGCCTCGAACTCCTGACCATGTGGATCCACCTGCTTTGGCCTCCCAAAGTGCTGGGATTACAGGTGTGACCCACCATGCCTGGCCGGTTATGATATTTTAAAGAAGACTTCTCTTTTGGTCCCAAGGCCAAGGAATTCTCAATTGAAATCTCAGTTAGAACCTGAAGGATGCTTCTTGGGACTGGGAAGAGATTTTCTGTAGGCCAAATTTAGGCTCCCACTAGAGATAGTTGATAATTCTACCACATTTCATAGTGAAGCATCGGGAAGACAGGACTGAAAAGGCAAGAAGGAATGATGCAAAGTGCATAGTCCAACAGATAAGCTGGACCTGGGTTTGCCACTTTGTCTAAGTAACTGAGAATTCATTCTGAGATAAAAAAATCACAATCATGTTCACAGCAGCATGGTTTATCATTGAAAACAAACAACCTAAAGTCCATCAACAGGAGAATGAATAAATAAATTGGAAGGTATTAATCATATAGAATATTTTATGCATGTAAAAATGAATTAAAACATATGAAGTAGAACTACCCAGATAAATAAAGCCTAACATATTATATTGAGGGGAAAAAAGCAAGTTGCTGAAGAATGTGTACCATATATATATTATATAAATTTATATATATATAAATATATATATATAATTTTTTTTTTTTTTTTGCGACGGAGTTTCACTCTTGTTGCCCAGGTTGGAGTGCAATGGCATGATCTGGACTCACTGCAACCTCCGCCTGCCGGGTTCAAGCGATTCTCCCACCTCAGCCTCCTGAGTAGCTGGGAGAGTAGCATTGGCCCAGCTAGTTTTTGTATTTTTAGTAGAGACAGGATTTCACCATGTTGGTCAGGCTGGCTGCTCTCGAACTCCTGACCTTGCCGTCCACCCACCTCAGGCTCCCAAAGTGCTGGGATTACAGGTGTGAGCTACGGCACCTGGCCATATGTAAATTTTAAACATGTAAACCAATACTATATATCTTTTACAGATACTTACATCTGTAATAATAATATGAAAACATACTTAGGAATGATAAACCCCAAATTCAAGATATTGGTAATCTCTGAGGAGGGAGAAGACTAAGATTTTGGAGTACATAAAGGGGTCTTGATTATATAGATAGTATTTGAGTTCTTAACACCTGAGGCAATATGGCACAGTGTTAGGATTTTGTAGAGCTAAGCGGTGAGTCCATGATTGTAATGTTATAGACTCTGTACTTTCTGTTTGAAATATTTCATAATATAAAACAAAGTATATTTGAGGTCACGTGCAGCAGCTCACACCTATAATCCCCGCACTTTAGAAGACTGAGGCAAGAAGATCACTTGCATCCAGGAGTTTGGGACTAGCCTAGGCAACAAAGTGAGACCCGTGTCTCTAAAAAAAATTTAAAAATTAGCTGGGTGTGGTAGTGCACACCTGTAGTCCTAGCTACTTGAGAGGCTGAGGTAGGACTATCGCTTGAGCCTGGGAGGTGGAGGCTGCAGTGAGTGGTGATCCTGCCACTGCACTCCATCCTGGGAGACAGAGTGAGACCCTGTCTCAAAAAAATAGAAGGTATATTTGATCAAAGTTTTATATTCACAGTAAGCAATAAGAACCCTAGGGACAGAGAAGGGTGGATGTTCCACCTAAACACTGTGCTTTCATTCCATCAACAATGAAACATCCAGGAAAGGAAACAAGCGACTCTAGAAATTCACTAGTTAGACAGAATCTTCTTGGGCATGATTTTTTTTTTTTTTTTTTGGTGGGGGGTATATCTTCAAGAAAATCTCCAAAGAAATCTACCTTGGGGTTGTGACCAGCCTGGCCAACATGGTGAAATCCTGTCTCTACTAAAAACACAAAAAATTAGTTGGGTGCAGTAGCGCATGCCTGTAATCCCAGCTACTTGGCAGGCTGAGGCATGAGAATCGTTTGAGCCCAGGAGGCAGAGGTTGAAATGAGCCATAATCGTGCCACTGCACACTAGCCTGGGTGATAATATGAGATTCTGTCTCAAAAAAAAAAAAGGAAGAAAGAAGGAAGGAGAGAAAGAAAGAAAGAAAGAGAGA